>NC_089724.1:34279971-34437221 GCF_035083965.1 Branchiostoma lanceolatum
ACTCAAGATGCCTGCATGAATTGATTGTTTTCATATTCGGTAGGTGGGTAGTACTTTGTGAGACCTTGATATGATTGGAATTTTGGCCTCCTAGCAACTTTCTATGCTACTGCAGGGAAACTTTGGTTTTTGAAATCTCGTCTTCTGAACATGCTATGGTCAGGGTTTTTTTGTGGTGGATAGCTCTTTATTAGGAAAATAGGTCCTGTAGATCTGGGCCCCCCAGTGGCATTATTTTAGCATTCCACGACCTGAATCAGACAGCTGTCACTATGGTTACTGGTCATGTAGCAGACACCCTGTGGTACTCGAGTACATAATGTAGAAAGCTTAAGTGGCAGGACAGAGCTGGAGGTCTGGTCACCATAAATGTGAATGTGCTTGAGTAAGAATAGACAGAACAGTAGTTTGTTAGGCTGACCGGATTGTATAAAGATAAACATTATGTATTTGTCTGCAACTGTTACATTTCGACTATATTTTTATTCATTTATTTGTTTATCTATTCATTTATTGAGATTCAACACATTCATTTTCCATAAAGGATTTCATCACAAGCTGGTTAACTGCAGACACACCTAAGGCTCGCTTCATCCGGGACATTACACATAACCTGACCCAACAACAACAACAAGACGGCATGCTAACGTACACGCCAAGTGATACATTGGCAACCGCCGTTGCTATGGACAACGCCCTGGCGCAGACTGTCTCTAATGTATACGCCACCGTAGAAACAAAGGGCGAGTTTACAAGAGCACAAATGGTTGTAGATTGGGGAAGGCTGAGTCAGAAAAGTCCTAATATTGACGTCATGCAAAACCTTGATATGGCACTGTATAAGGAGCTTTTGAACGAAGCAGTACATTAACGTATTGACATACAATATGATAACTTTATTGCACAACAATTGTACAAGGTACAAAGTATTGCATTCACTGGTACATAGATAACATTCTATTAGGCTAATCAGTCTATCTTATACAATATGGTGTAGTAGAATGGGATGACAATGGGATTTTACAATCATTGGAGGAGTTTCTAACATGGAAGCTCATCTATGTTCAACTTGGTAGTAATCATAATACAGTGCTAAACTTTCTTCCAACACTAAGGTACTCGCAGATCAATTTTTTAACGACCACTGTCGCCTTCTTCAGGATCAATAAGGCGACTACTTTATATGAGAGCTATAAAGGAGGCCGAATACATTAGGGCACTCCAGTCAGCACTTACCAGAGACAGTGGGCGTTATAAACTTCCTGGCACATTTGACCAATTGTAATCGACTATTTGTAAAGACACGTGTCAATTTAGTCACGTGTCTGCAACTCTTGCGAGTTTACGTTCGGCAGTGATTGGTCCTTATTGATCCTGAAGAAGGCGACAGTGGTCGTTGAAAATTTGATCCGCGAAATTTTATCAATGTAGTATTGATACAATGTACAGGAGTTTTTCTTCCACCATTACCCTTTTTATATTGACCAGACGGGTGGCGGTATAGACGTCCCTTGTTCTAATTAATACGTTTGTCATTGACGGGCGATAAATGTAACATAATAGTAGATATAAGCTTTTCATTACAATAACATCAGCAATATCGATATAGATTATATGATGATAAGTTATATATTTATAAACTTAAGTTGATTCTTTTAAGTTGTTAGCAAAATACGAATCAGTTATACTTGACCTTATGGTGTTTTTGACACCCAAATACAACCTTTTCTTACTATCTGCAATACAACCATATCAGAAACCATACTTCCAGCTCTGATCTTCTCACCAGGTAACTACATTAATCAGTGACTTTACGTTGCAAAGTTCCAAACCGGCTGCCATGTTCATTGTGACGTTATGAGGGGTAAAAGCACTGATTAATGCAATTACCTGTTTTGATGTTCAATAACATGCGAAGTGTGTATGTTTTTTGCAAATGCCTATGTTATTAAATAATATCATTATGGATTATGTATTTTCAGGAAATTCTTCATTTTGATGTTAATGGTGTCTGATATACTTTAAGCCGTGGATACACAGCGTATATTGTCAATGCTACGTTGTTCATTCACCTTTTTTGTCCGGAACATAAATAGGCACATCGTAACGTAACTTGGGAACTATATAATATGTATAATATTATTATATTATATATATATAACAAAATAACTTGAATGACAATTATTCAATAAAGCTATATGTCTGCATTGTTTATGTAACGAGATACAGGAGCAGAGGACAATTCATCGATCTGTATGATTACAATTAACATATTTCCCACCACAGAATTTGCTATTCTGTTCTTAACAAACAAACAGACACACGCACCAACTGTTAAGGTTTCTACCCAGGCTAAATTGGCATTTTGATTTTCCATTGTTTTCTTATAAAAGAATTAAGAAAGAACTGTAGTTGCACTGAATATTCATAGCTAAGTATGAAAGGTTTCTAAAGTTGACCTTTTGGAACTTATGGCTGACGTCATCAAATTCTATTGCCCCTAATATTATTTTTTTCAAAGAGAAAACACAGCACTTCGGTACATGCCACTGCAATGAAACTAGGCTTGCCAGGTGCATAATGATCAACGCTACACACTCAAGTTGATCTTGATATCTCCTAATTGTCTGCAGTTATAAGAAAATTATCATTTTTGATTGCGTAAAATAATTCATTATGATATGATATGTTTATAACGTCATCCCACTGGTCAAAAATTCATAATTAGAATCCTTTAATGCCCAGCTATCAATATTCAGTACAATTATTATTCTTTCTTTCTTTAAGTTAATTCATTAATTAGAAAACAATGGAAAATCAAGATGCCAATTTAGCCAGGGTACTAACCTTTGATAATGACTACTAATCGGTTATACTGCTGTTGACACATTTTATACGGACCGCTAGGTGTCGCTGTGACCCCGTGCGGAAAACGAGGTTACGTACTGAAAGGGGAACCTTCAGATAACTCCCCACTCCTGGATCTCCTGCATCATCCGTACCAGATCTGCATCTGCAGGCCGGACCTCCAAACGACAGAGACGGTTGATCACCCCGTACAGACAGTCGGCTTTGAAGTCTGCCTTCAACTGTTCCAGCGTGTAGCTCTGTAGTCCCGAGGATTCTAGAATAATATATTTAATTCGTTAAAACGCAAGGCTGCACATCTAATATAACAACCGCACATTGTCTTCTATTGATCAGATGAGTGTTAGCCTGACTAAATCGCGCTCCTAGCGGCCGGCCCGACGGATACCACCCCCTCTTGGGGTGGGGGTTATTAACCTCGACCCGAGAGCTTGTGTAAACACAGGCTAAGATGAGTGTCGTTACACAGATTCAACAACAACAATGATGATAATAATGGTATTGTTTTTAATGGTCAGAAAGTACCCGTGCAGCCATTCTAGTGCTGAATTGATGGGTTTAAAATCACACAATACACATGGGCAACAGATACATGCTCGCTCAACACTCGCATGTTGTGGAACTGTCGGAAGCGTCTGGGTGGCTGCCATTCGGTGCCACCATGTGACCTCAATGCGACCTTCCCTAACCAAAGAAATAAAACGTAGCATCCAATTACAACTTTTATTCCTTACTGTGAAATGTCAACAATAACAACAAGAGTTCAGAGACCTCATCTCCGAGCTCCATGAACTAGCACGTCCAGGTCAAAAGATACAAAAACAGAAGTTCTGCTGCAGTAATAAGTTCACATATCAGGGGGCCCAAAATCTACTTTGAATTTCGGCTTCCCAACACCTACCCACACACAAGATATCATTGTAATCCATCAAGAGGTTCTTGAATTATGTTGATTACAGTAGTCCAGAAACAGAAAAACACAGAGGGACACGTACACACACAGACACACACACGCGCGCGCGCGCGCGCAAGTACACACACACACACACACACACACACACATGCGCGCGCACACACACACACACAAACTATATCACTATTCTTCATGGAGAAAATGAGGGTTCTCACCGTTTGGACCTAGGGTCTCCTGCAGTTTGCGGAGGTAGTGTGCCAGGATTTCGTCCCTGTGGTTGTGGAAGACGTCCCAAGTCGCGTTACAGAGGAACAGGAGCGTCAGGTCATAGGTCGGCGGCATGTACACGAGAGTCTGCCAGTCCACCAGCCTTGCTTCAGTGGGCACGTCTCCGGCGTACTTTGTTCAGGCGAAAGACCACGAGAATAAGAATTCAGTATGCTTTTTAACGCTAACAAGTGATCGACTTACGTTTCGGTGACTGTCACCTTCTTTAGAGCGCATCTGACTTGTCCGCTTTGCACTGCAGCTATAGGTGCCGCTGCTTACACATGGTTCCCATAAATACATATGTATGTATACACACACACACACACACACACACACACACACACACACACACCGATAGCTACTTCTGTCTTTACCACGCTATTCCAAACGAAAACACCACATTAGATGTCTCTCTGTATATGTACTGAATTTTTTACTTTTGGGACCGCATCTGTTAGCAGCAACACCTATGGACGTATGCAGCAGACCAGTCAGAATTGCCATGAGGAAGATGACAGACGGTCACCGAAACGTCGGTTGAACAAAGCACTTGGCTGTGTACAGAGAGTCTATTTATTCAGTTATTTACTGGCAACCTGATTTAACTATTTTGATATATTGAGGAAGTTGAAGGAAACATCCATAATATTGTGTGACCTCCAGATTTGAACAAAAAAAGGAAAAACGTGACAAGCATGTCTTACCTTAAACATGATGTTATTGACCCAACACTCTGCATGGCAAAGCACCTTAAGCCTCTTGTCCTCCTTCGAGATGACATGGGGGGCCATCTTCTCCAGGCGAGCTATAAGGTCTGCATGGTCAGGAAAAGCTGCAGCGAATTCCTTCAAGTGGTCATGATGTGCGTAGATTAGAATATCCGTGAATACTCTGATATCTGAGTCAGTCATGATCCAGTCGTACTTCTCGGGAAGGGGGACGCCCGAACGGAGCTCCAGTCGGTGTGACAGGCCGTGCAACTGAGCCAGGGCCTCCACTGTAAGCATCGTCTCCTCAAGACTCAGCGGTTGGCAGTTGGCTTTTGTTGAGAACCCCTGAGTTTTCAGGTTCTCCAGGACCCTGACGGATGCCATGGATCTTGGATCGGTTGCAGTGAAGTAGCACTTTGGGACAAAGGTATCGGTTGGAGGAAGCTTTTCGTCATCTTCATTCCCTGCCTTAGATTCGCGCTCTGTGGTTGGGACTGCCACTGACAGAAGATCGGGGACCGCAATGGAGTAAAAATTGGTTTCACACGTCTCCGTTTTGATGTGAAAGTCGTTAGTCCACTTTTTGAAAACTACCCCCGGTCGCTCGAAATTGGTCAGTTTAGCGATGAGACTATAGCGCTGACTTGTGCCATTTCTGGTCCCCACGGCATCAAACGCAATGAGGTCGCTCACGTATCCCTGTCCCTCGCTAATGGATCCGTTGACATGGACTTCCGTGATTGTAACACCCGGGAGGTCCTTCTGCAGTACCTGCTGCACCCAGGAGGGGGCGATGTCTTCTGCGGACTGCGGAATGGCGATTTCAGCTGCTGACGTCATCTTTAGCAGTATTTCTTTAAGTTTATGTTTGAGAAATACTTTGAATTTGTAGAACGTACAAACTGAATTTGCAGAACTGTATTGGGAACATGTACAGAATTAAGAAATCGGGCCCTAAAAAGTACAGTATGAAATGCAATGAAATAGATACTGTATTAACAGTTTTGTTTGTTCAGGTTATACCTGGATTTTTCACACAGTTTAGAACCCATCGGGCAAAAGGTTAGACTAGCTATAGACTTCTGTAAAAACCATCACACGAAAACAAGAATTACTTCCGAACTAACTGTAGCATCTTACCTTTTTATTATTATGTTGATATTCATAGAAAGCCTGATAAGAGAGTTGTATATTGTATAACACAGTTTCTCTTGCGTTTCTTCGTTGCCAGTTACACGACAACAAAGTCGAGTTGAGTTGATTTTGTTCCTGAATTTGGTTTGGGCACCTCTGTTTACTACGAGAACAAGACAGTTTAGTGTAAAATTCCAATATCTTAAAGGCATCGAGGGCATCTTATGAGGCTTGAAACTTGAATGAAAGACTCCAATAACTAGTCATTCCTACACATAGTAAGTTTCAATAACACTATACCATTAAATATCGACATTAAATGAGCAAAGATACGAAGTCGTTGTGCGGTGAGAACTGATAGAAAATCCAAGCCCATATAGACTGATCCTGACTGTCCATCACAATTAGCGGTTCGACCAATGAGAGAGTGACTGCATACCCGTCAAATATTTGCATTTTTGTGTTCTAATTTTGCATTTCTACGTTTTGACGGAGATGGGAGGGGCAATGTTATCGGTTTATTTACACTAGGCACGTGAATCTAAAAGATCACAATGTAGCTTTTTTTTGTGCCGCTTTTGAGCACTTTTGGTAAGAAATCCGCACGCAAATGTGGTAAACAGTGGCATCAAATGTCAATTTCATAAAGATTACAGCAACTAGAATATCTCCAGTTTTCAAGCCTCATAAAATGCTCTGGGTGCTTTTAAAGCCAAGATTTCCCATAAACCTGAAAATGGGTCAACTTTGTGGCGATATATCTACATAATTACTTCTAGCTATAAGAAACATTTCCTCGAGTGTACTATAGTGACTGTACGTTGATGAAGGTTAGACATCCATGTAATAGTATACGCCAAAAATAATTACTCAAGCAAATGGGTAAAATTTTGAAACAGTCAGACGTTTCAGACAGGATCCGCTATTTTTCGTCAGTGACTAACGAAAGATCTTGCAGAACTAGGTTTTATACAAAACTCTGAATAAATATGCTATTGAGGTGAAGACAATTTCAGATGGTTCAATAGAATAGTAAGCCAAGAGACGGTTGTATGCTAATGACTCAATTAGCTCCTGTTGTTTAAGGAGCTAATGCTAATGAGGAGGTGACTGTAGAATGCCTTTTTCATATTGACGCCTCTTTTTGCTCAATTCGGCGTGTATAACAAATGTCTTTCTAACACGTCTATTATAAACAGGGATACAGCAAAAATCATCATGCACAGAAATATGATAGTACGCATTTCATCCCGATATTCCCACGGCACGCCAGCCTACACATCTCATGATCAGCACGGGACTTTAAAAAAACATGTAGCTTTGAAAAGATCTGCTCTATTTATACTTAAGAAGGAAAATTACCTTAAAGTTTACGCCACGAATTGAATAGACAGTAAGTGTCATCTGTAACAATATCATATCCGTTTGGATACGCAAAGTGCATACTATAAGCAATGTTTTGATTACTGCATGTTGACTGAGTACGTGTCTACATGGTCCTATGATATATCTACTCTCGTGTCCCATGGCCCACTTATGTACTAAAGCTAACCATTTCCTAACGTTTGTGCTTCTATCAAACGACCTTCCCAACACCGTTAACATACAAAACGACACGTGTGTCATGGCCAATTAAGGAGCATGCCGAATTTCAGTTTCAGGTCATTTCGTATTTACAGGCGCAACTTTTCAAGTCGGTTATGTTGTAGAAACGTTTGTCCAAATTTAGTAGCCTCTACCAGGCTCCGCCGGATGGCTGGAAAAATAGTAGAAATTGGCCGTAATAGAGTGAATAGTGTGCCAAGGGAGTTAGCTACGGAGGGAGTACATTCTGCCATCGACGGTCGATGGCAGAATGTACTCCCTCCGTAGCTAACTCCCTTGGCACACTATTCACTCTATTACGGCCAATTTCTACTATTTTTCCAGCCATCCGGCGGAGCCTGGTAGAGGCTACAAATTTAGCACAAAAGCATGGTTGATAGAACTCAATATGATATCTTTATCATAATAGCGGAAACTACAGCATCATTGTGTAGAGTAGACTATACAGTCAAGTCCTTACCTGAGAGTCTAGTTGTCGTGTCTTCTTCTTCGGAACCGAAAGGTCAAAAGAGACCGTGTGATGTGTTCGTTACAAGTTATTCTAGCTGTGTATGTGTGTGGATACCTTTCGGGCGTTTCCCACTTAGTTATAGGGGTGTTATGCATTTTCTGTGGTATTTTAGGGATTCAGTTTGTTTGAACCTTTGTTTATTCATGATAAGCTCAAATCGGCACGCAGGCCGCTTTTCATTGAGGTCATGAGGGAAGAGGTAAGGGTCAATATAACAGAGATACACAGTCATTTGAGTCCTAATAACTCTATCAACATATATCATTACATATTTATGGTACAACAATATACAATTTCTACAACATACAACATAAAGTAGGGCGAAAGCTGGTTCATGGTCCGTGTCCGTTCGTTTAGTTCATTTCCGTTACTTCAAGAGTCTCTTGAAGGAAGTCAGATTCGGAGCCGTACGTGTGTCTGGCGGTAGGCTGTTCCAGACATTTGGTCCACGGTAGGCTACCGATCTTCTGAAGATCTCTCGCTTGGGTTTGGGGACAACCAGCTGACTGCTTGTGCTTTGTCTGGTCGTACGAGTACTCTGGTCTCTACAGTACACAAACATCTGGCGCATGTAGGGTGGCAGTTTGTTGTTTAGGGCTTTGTAGGTTTGTACGGCATTGTAGTATTTGATTTAAGTGTTATGTAGTGTACGTTGATTGATTTAGCATGATATTTTACTTTTTCCTTTGAGCGTCAGGTTAGCAGAAAAAAGGACCCTGTGAACGACTTAGACTTCATGCTATAGGTCACAGAGGTCACACCAAAAACAGAAGACACGTTATAAGTATTTATTCATTCGTATTTACATTATGCTGTTTATTTAAGTTACTTATATTCGCAATTTATAATTATTTCCGATTTTCTGTCTACTACATCCAGATTATGTTTTAAGTTATGTTGACCTCTGACCTCTCTCGTTCATCTCTCGTTTATTTTTGATTTCACCACATTTGTTTTGTTGAATTCTTAGTAAACCAATTATATAGTTTTTGTTTATTTGTATAGGGACTCCAGGAAGAATAGTGCATATTGTATATCACTAATGGAGATCTAGATAAAACAAACAAACAAACAAACAAACAAGTATTCACATGCTGGTATAAGTTTATTCTGAATGACAATACAAAATCCCCTTAATGTCATACTTCAAAACCTTTCAGCTATAGATTGAATGATGATCTAAGAATCCTTCATGCGTTTTGGTAATCGACGGAAAAGGTCGTCCTCCCATAAGAATAACTGGGTTAACCTACATTTGTAAATGATTACAAATTCTTACTGTCATGGGCTTAAACTTAGCTGAAGAAAATATGATAGAAATATTATAGTGTGATCTTTAATACCTAGTGTTGAAAGAATCATGAGGCTCCTTTTTTTTGCAGTGAAATACAGTGATAAAAATGTTCTATAACATTTAGAATAGTTTAGATTATATCAATCAATACCTTGAAAAATTTATGTGTTATCTGCAAGAAGCCTAACTTCAACAATCCTTCATCCTCGTCCACCAGGACCTTTCCGCTCTACGTTACATCGCTCGCGGAAAAGGCCCTGGTAACATGGGGTGGCATCCATGGTTATTGCAGGTCGAGCCTCCAAAACAGCTTCAGCCAATCAGAGGGGTTAAAACCCATTTGCTTCCACTCATCGGAAGCAAACGCGCAAAGAACGCTGGGAAGCTATCAACCAATCAGGTTACGTGTTACGGCTAGCTCATTAATTATTCATGAGCTACAACTGCCGTTTGTACCAAATAAGGGCTAGCTCATTAACTATTCATGAGGTACAACTGCCGTTTGTTCCAAATAAGGGTTAGCTCATTAATTATTCATGAGCAAGTCTCGTCGACCTGCAATAACCATGGATGCCACCCCGTGTTACCAGGGCCTTTTCCGCGAGCGATGTAACGTAGAGCGGAAAGGTCCTGGTGGACGAGGATGCAATCCTTGCGTGTCCGTTGGTTGCATACTCTTCTGCATTATCACTCTTTTTCCCGGTTATCTCACAACTATTTTAGTAATTTTACCCAAGATTCTCAAGACAAACATTTACACTCTGTGTAAAACGATTTTCGGACTGCAAGGCCTGTGAAAAAAAGGTTGTGTTTCCGATTATCCGACCGAACCTAGCAAGAATTCTGTTAACCTTAGCCTTTTTTTCGGTCGATCGCTGGCAAGTGCTATAAAATTTCCCATCTGACATCTGAACTAAAATAGAATTCCAAGCAGTCCTGCAAATGTTCATTTTTGTGTTAATAGATGAAGGCTGAGTTGATAAAAACTTCGTAGTAAACATTGTATTTCTACAATATGATGCAAGTTGAAACTACCAGTGTCCTGAAGCATTTCAATTTTGCATTGTTAAACTATATCTATTGGTGTCCAGAAATTCTTCATACTCTTTCTTTGATCTTATGGGGATTCCCACACAGTATCTTGTGCCCTACAGCCGAGACCTAGCTAATGCATTGATCAGAAAGTCAGGCGGTAGAGAATCTGACCACCAAGTGCAGCGGCTGTTATCCAAATAACGGCCAGGTCCTTGGATCCATGGCTCTCTGCGTAGAGCTCTGTAAGGAAATAAAGAAGGAAAAAATAAATAGTAACAGCACTTACTTAGCATTGTAATAAAAACGACAACCTTTATTGATAAGTTATAAATATACTACACCTTGAGGGGTTGAAGAAGTAGTAAAACTGTCACCTTTGTAAGTATTTGGATATTTTGAATGCATTTACAGCAACTTAAGGAGAATTATAAGTACCTGTTTGATCTTCGAGCGATCCTTGGCCACTTGTTGGCTCTGCGGTCAGGCCGATGGTCAGCGTGGTGCCGGCTGGAGTGGACATGACGTCCGCGTTGCCACACCCCTGCTCGTCCTCACCTGCCGCACAGTCCGGGTATCCGTCACAGATTAGATGACTTTGCACGCAGTACGTAAGGTCCGGCGAGCCAGGTAGGCTGCAGTAGAACGTCGGGCAATCATCAACCGTCGTAGGTAAGATGCGTTCACAGCCCTGCTCGTCCTCTTCCTCCATGCAGTCCGCGTCACCGTCGCATCTGAACGCGTCAGGAACGCACGACGCGTTACCGTAGACGGACGCGCAGTTGTAGCTGCAGGAGTCCCACCTGCGTCCCAGTGCATCTTCAACTGTAGCAACAGATTTGTGTTCATTTTAATGTATATATACATGACCATCCAAGACCTTGCTAGCTGCTGCAATTCTTACAATCTATTCTGGTCAACATCATTCTACTGCAAAGTGACCTTTGGGGGGTGGGATCAATGAATGAGTCAAACCTTTATAAGCTTCAACGTCTTGTGCATGTGCTTTAATCTCTAAATAACTTTAGATGAATTAAGATAAGATCTTACACAATGGCAGATGTAGGCAACAAGACAGTAATCAAGACCTGCTATCTAATACATTGTAATTATGTAAGAAAGGGGATGTCAAAAGTCACCTACCCGAGTTTTAGTCCATGAAAAACTTACATAGGCAGGGGTGTCAATTTAGAGCATAATTTCAACTTTTTGATTATCACAAACCGTACGTACTCAGCCATGTTTCCAAGAATTGACCTTTGACTCATCTTCATTACCTCATAACCACACCAAAACAATAAACTTCTACAGCCTACAAACACCACAAATATAGATGAAAGTCTACGTTGATGAAGGTTAGACATCCAGGTAATAAGATACGCCAAAAATAATTACTCAAGCAACTGGATAAGATTTTGAAAGTCTGATTTTTCAACACAATAGGAAGGTAAAAACCCTTACTTGTCACATCCAGCTCCAAAATACCAACATATCCAAAAGTAAAGCCCTTTTATGCCTACTAAGACCAAGGGTACCAAGCCTATCGATATAAAAGCGGGCCTTCTGCGGCTGCGCCAATTACTGGAGTGTGGCCTGGTAGTCTTTTGTCCTTGGGGGGTGGGGGTGGCAGCAGTGACGATTTCTATTACTTCGCCCCCCTCCCAAAAACATTAACAGGTTGATCAAGTATCTACATTAGATAGGATAGACACCATGTTGCTATCAATAATTCAGTAACTGGAATTTACAGTCAAACACATTTAATCACCGCACCTGCATCATAAACTGATTCCCAAAGCTGCTAGATGGCTTTTAGGTTTGCCAAAGTAAAATGTTAACTTTCTTGATTAATAACTGATTCAAGCACTGTACGAAATAACGAATTTGCGGGGTGGAAATCGTGATCCACGTGCCTGCAAATTCGAGTTTTCCGTGACTCTCCAGGTCGTGTCGACCTGCCCAGCTCTTCTGCACGGGACCCGCGCAGTCCTGGGAAATACCGGATATGCACCACTTACGCTGCGCAGGAAGTGTCCGCGCCCTGTTAATTCCCGTGCAGCTAGAGGGAAACTCATACACATGTCCTGCCAAGTGAACGCTTTGCTGCCGGTATCTGCATAATTTAGCGACAATTATCACCTAATTATCATTTAATTACTCGTGCAGTTAGAGGGAAATTCATACCCACGTCCTGTCCAGTGAACAGGATTGCCGCCGGTAGCTGCATAATTTAGCGACAATTATCACCTAATTAGCATTTAATTACCATCCAAGGTTTGACCAGGCCTGGTCTGCGGCCAAAATGCCCCCCCCCCCCCCCTAAAATATCCCTTATGCGCTTTCCACTTTCCCGGCCCAAAACCCTGTGAAAAGATGCTTTTATTGGTTCAAAATGGTGATTAAACTTTCACTGTTGTTTCTCCGTTATCCACGAATGCCACTATGTGCATTTTGCGGCTAAGTATCGGCTACAAAAGTTCCAAAGAGTGTGTTCCTTTTTTGATCTTGACGACTCCGCCGGCCACAGTCGCTCAGGTCAAATGAAATTCAGTTCTCAGTGCGGGTCTCCGTGATGCTGTCATTCCTGCACCTTTCCTTCCATATGCTTCAGATAAAAGCGCAGATACTCCCAGTCAGATTAGCTCGCTTGGTCTCGCATCAGTTGAAAGAGTGTCGTCCACAGTTAGTCTTGCAACAAGTTCTAATTGGGTCCTTGAAAATCCTTGAACTAGAAGACTGTTGCCTCGCTGACGATCCAGGTCGCGAGATTTACCAATGTTGATGTAGGAACACGACCAAAGCTTCTCAGTGTTCCCAGCGCCGTGGCTGCCTATACCTGGCAAAGAGGACAGGGAGTGGAGAGCATATATCCACACATAGCCTGTTTACCAGTCTCTATAGCCTGGAATCCATACCCTCGGTGCCTCCCCGATATCTCTACGGCACTGTGAGTGACCCTCACCCGCCCAGACAGCTTAGCCCGCTCGGGGTGTTGTTTACGGCCTTGGATTAATTAGTTCGGCACCGACGGAAAAGTAGGAAGGGGGCGGAAGTGGGGTGTAGCGGAAGTAGGATGGCAGCCAGAGGTAGAAAGGCCATCAGAAACTGACTGGCCCGGTAAAACACCACTAAGCCGACCCTAGAGACTGGGACCAGGCTACAGTCTCTACCGAACGGTTTAGTCTGCTATGCACCGATCCGTTTCTGTCAGTTATGCCTCTCCGTAGACCGAGCTAATTGATCCAAGCCCGTACAATTACCCCATGCGCGGTATTCTCACACGGCGGGCAGGTAACACTCCCTGCGCCGTAGAGATAACGCGGAACGCCCGATGGTATGGTTTCCAGGCTAGCCCACACACTAAGTCAGTTACTAGTAGTCCTCATCTGGGATACGTGTGCCAACTAAGAGATTTGAAAATAGCGACACGGGCGTTGATTGGCTGTTGTTTTCAAACCATATACTATGTGAATTGCAATTGGCTGACAGTCATGTTTTACAGAGCCCTGCACAAATAAAGACACAATGAGTTGTGAAATACCCCATGCCCGCTGGTCAAGTCTTTGTTGTGTAATTATTCAGTGGTTTATTTGAGATGCACGCTTGTACAACAATAAACTTCCGTGTTTACAGGTTAATAGTACGTAGAAATTACTTGTTCGACTCAAAATTTAGTCAAATAAGTTCGTTTCATTTCAACACAGACCATTGCAACATAGACCATTGCAATTGATTTGCCCCCTTCCCGGTACATTTGAATGCTTAGTTCACTATGACCATGTCTATGCACCAAAACAACCGGTCATCCATGTGTATAATGTCCTTGATAGTGTGTAGCACTAATACAGTCTTAGACTTGCTCTTGAGTATTTCAAATAACGCCAAATGCCTTATATATTCAGCATGAATTGCAAGCTTGGAGAATAATTGCAAGCTACACTCACAAGTTTCATCACATGAGGCCATTACATAGGTACATAAATAAATACATAAAAATAGATATAGGTTACATCGTCATTGGCGATCGGAGTAGTTCTATCCGTATGAATATTCAATCCGATCCATTTTTTTGAATGTGAACGGGGTTTAAATAAATTAATTCTCGGGTGTAGCATATGGTGACGCGACGCCATTTTCATGTTTCCTTTGTTTCATGGCTCCTTCTTTTTACCATGCATGCAGAAGTACACTACTCTAGACAGGACTATAGGAACAAAAGCACGTAACACAAGTACTAGTATTCTGTGTATTTTCAACTCCTTCTTTTCACAGGAAAGATTTACAAAAACAGAAAATCAATATGGACGCCGCAAAGACATTCCAATACACATCTTACAACATTATGCACAGCTTGTATCTTACAGACGACTCGTGTTTACTTTTTAAATACAATAATTCAAATCATGTCAAATGATCATTTCCCATACGCCGATTGGAAACCATATCATCGGGACCTTCCCGGCGTCTCTGCGGCGCGTTTGGAGTTCCGCCACCCAGACAGATTGGCCCGCTCGGGGGTATAGTTCGCTCCCGCTACGATGGCGGCGAAACTAAAGCTAAGAAGACGAGCTATCAGAACGGTTCAATATAGCACACTGGGTCCAGTAAAACACACCTAAGCCGACACGTAGAGACAAGATACCAGGCAAACCTCCTTGGTACACCATATATGTTACCACAAGAATATCCTTGGTTATCCATGCAACTTTTAGAGTACTCTGAAACCTAGCCTGGGTGCCAGACCACCGCGCTCCTGGCGCTAATCCTTCGGCCGGGGAAGCAACTCGCGCCGCCGCCACAGATAGCACACGGCCCACTAATTATCGCTAGCGCGATAGAAATCAAAGTTCGGCTGCCAGCGCTCCCTGGTGCCAACTCTATCCCTACTACTAGGTCTTCCCCGCCCAGAAGGGCTTATCATCGCATCGCGCGAAAGGTCTGGTATCCAGGCTATCTGAAACCCATACTATTGCCAGGGCCTCCACGTACGTACAAAACAGCTTGTCTGGTGCGCCCCTAACTCTCCTACCCTGGAGAAACCCGACTAGGGACCGGGCTGCTAGCGAGTCTCTTGGGCGGCGCCGGATCTAAATTAACACTACGGAGAGTTGTAGCCCGGGGAGTGGACCGTGCCTTTTACCCGCAAGGACCGGTCAACTCTCGGGATTTTTTAAAACTCCCCCGGTGCGGTAATACAATTTCTATCGGCGGGCTTAGAGCTCTGGGCCGCCGACTGAAAGGGCGCGATAACAGTCTGGATCGCAGCGATCTAAACCGTCATAGTATCATTCGCATTCGGTAATATTATTTTCAATCCTACTACTACCCAACAGAAATTTATTTAGTCCTTTACAGCCCTAAATTTATTAATCATTTTTGTTAAGTGTCGAACACAAAGTCACAGCAAATAAAGATCATTTGCCTATCACAGCTCCGTGTAGTTCACACACCGTGGCTTATAATGCGTGAGCTAAAGCTTATTGTTATCTACCCGGCAGGGTCACACGCGAGTGTGCAACGGCCTGGGAATCAACGCACAGCTAACTGTGCATGAAAACGCAGAATTTTCCCGGTCGGCACACGCCGGACCCGGAAAACTCTTTACACTTCCTGCCCGCCTCGGTTTTAACGGACGTGCGCAGACTCGGAAAGAACCGGAAACCTGAGCTTTCACGCAGTGAAGCAAATTTGAATCCCTCTCATGGATACACTTTGTGCACACTTCTTGATTTCATGACAGGCAAGAGGTTTCGTACATATGATTTAAGACTTTGGAATGTTTCCATACTTCAGAGGTCATGCGATGGCCTGGATTGAGTCTTAATAAGAAAAAAAAAGCTTGACTTTTAATGCTGTGCGCTTCTTTAGCTTAAAAAAGTGACATTGTGTAGTCTTGGAAGCTACATACAACTATATGCAAAAACGAGACAATGTTTTACATTCCTGACACAGGATAATAACATCGTTAACATTACATTATATATTGTTTTCGAGCATTGGAATGTACATTATTAGATCGATAATCTCCACTGTGATTCATGTTGTAGATGAGTTCTTTAAAATTGTTAGATGCTAGAAATAGCCAATTGTTGTGTATCTACCGATTGCCATTCATTGAACCCGTTACAATTGTCGCTCAATGATTATAAAGTTCTTCTTCTATGTAAAGTTGTGAAACGTGAAATATGGGAACAGTTTGAATTTCATCATTTTCAAGTACCTTGATATGAAACATGAAACATTGTCATGGACGAATGTACACATTGTGGAGACAATATGCAATTATGTTGCCATGCGTTTCAAAAAGAGAGAAGACACTATTAGGTATATAGATTAACATTAGTATGTAGCGTTTTAATTCATTATCTCCATGAAAAAATGGAGATATTGTTTATGGTGTGTTTGTGTGTTTGTTTGTGTGTGTGTGTGTGTGTGTGTGTGTGTGTGTGTGTGTGTGTGTGTGTGTGTGTGTGTTTGTTTGTGTTTCCGGACTATTGTAGTCAGCATAACTCAAGAATCTCTGGATGGATTACGATGATATTTGGTATATGGGCGGGTGTTGTGAAGCCGAAATTCAAGGTCGATTTTTGTATTAAGCATTAGAATGCAGTATCTTGCTTCATGCTTGGAATTTTACACCTATTAGATCACGTGTTGTGTGGTTTTAGATGCATTTTATGCCTCTGGGCATATGAATTTTCAATAAAGATTATTATTAGACTTTGCATTAGACTTTGTAAGTATTGTAATACAAATGCCGTGGAAGACGAAATACACTTTATTTCAAACTGTTCATTTCATGATAATGCACGAAATGAGTTGTCTACTCAGACCACTAATATCTATCCGAATTTCCCAAAGCTTACAGACAAAGAAAAGACTATTCTTCTTTTAACTACCAAAAACCCACAAATTATAGAAAAGGTGGGACATTACGTCTTCCATTGCTTACAAAAGAGAAGTCAAACCCTTCACTAGTTATAGACAATTACATTTGTAAAATTTAGATAAGCAGCTTTTATACTTATTTTGTACACTGTTCTTTTATGTATGTTATTTGCATTTAGCCTTCGGGCATGAATTTGCAATAAACTTATTATTATTATTAATGGTATTTAGGGAACCGTTACCACACTGTGGTAATTATAAGGGAAGTCATTCCTAGGGGATTCAAAATTGGACTATCTGAAGAGGAAATATAAGAACCAGTATGTCTGTTGGCATCCAAATGTACTTTTAATTTGGAAAACCTATTACGTCTTGAAATGCCTTACCTTACCATGCAATGCAACACAATACGATACTAGTACATTTAACCTGTCATGCAAACAGTGTACTGTTTTTTTTTCCAAGTGTCAATCTTTATTTTGTGAACTCATTACAATGCAGAAATGTTGTTGAAGGTACATGTATCTACAATCTTATATCCATGCATTACATATTGGCTAAACATGAAGTCGTGAACATGGGCATGTTACAAATTTACAGTGTACTGTCAATGCAAAAATGTTCGCGGTTGTTTTATGTTCGCGGCGACCGTTTTACTAAAACATTTTTGTCCAATGCTGTGGCAGTATGTGACTATAGCGCTGCCGCTAGCTTAAAACCACCTCGAACACTCCATTTTCACCTTTGCGCAAAATAAAACCACGCGAACTTAAATGCATTTACAGTAAATGTATTACAGTCGTGACTCACTGTCACTGGGTCTTTCGTCCTCGCCATCAGAACAGTCGTGATGTCCGTCACCCAGCTGACTTGTCGGCAGACACGTGACGTTGTTGTGGCAGGTGAAAAAGCAGTTTTTGGGTACTCCTGTCATGAAAAGTACACAGCACTGTTAAAGCATTGCAACAATCTAAGAAAAAGCCCTTTGTGTAGCGTGCATGTAATTACCAGGAGAACAGTGTGTCTTTTAGGCGTCCTTCTGCAAAAGAGGGCGTCTATTTCTTTAATTTTTTTGTACAGAATGTCCATACGACGCCTGGACGCCTCCCTAGCTAATAGTCCAACATAGTCTAATAGTCCAACATGCACCTACCTAGCACACACCCTCGTTCGTCCCTCCCATCCAGACAGTCGTCTAGTTCATCACAGATCCACCCTCTCGGAATGCAGGGGTCACCCGAGTCTCTCAGACATTCCATCGCACACTCTTAAGAAAACACAGAGTGCAGGATATGTGAGTGGCTCACATCTTTTCATTTCAAGTCCGCCTTTATGTTGATGATAATTTGGTTGAAGAGTGAAGAGAGTGAAGGCTAGGTTCAAGAACAATATTGAGCAGAATTATAAGGTTTAAGCATTCATACATTGAACTGTCGATCTGTCTGGCACTTGCTTGGGTACACTGTCATCATCATCAGTCGGCGTGCTTTCGCTACGACGCGCTTATACCGCCCTTTTTACGGGGTGACATGCCATTTCTTTGGCTGTCAAACGAGACGGGGATGCGCCTGTCTGGGTGAATGGTGTAAATCACCGTATGGCTGATACGAGACGGAGGTTCGCCAGGCCTCCATCCGGGTGATTTGTAGTGAATCACTAACTCCAGACATAAGGATTTGGACCATCGCATACCGGGGCATGCCCCTACTCTTTTTCGAAACGGAAAGGTGTGGTGGGTTCTTTTACGTTTGCGGGGTGTGGCTCTCCCCAAACACGGGAGAGCCACATTAATCCTCCATTTAACGTCTCTAACCCTGGATGAGCTATGTACTCATTTACACCTGAGTGAGGTGAGAAAATTTGTGTCAAGTGCCTTTCCCAAGGGCACAACGTCGGGGCGCAAGTTCGGACATGTCTCTGGGCACAGCCAGGGATCAATCTCGGGTCCCATTGTTTGACAGTCGCGCGCTCTACCACTTGCGCCACACGGCGCGTTAACATCAACCTTGTCCTGAGTTTGTCTACGAATGTGCCCGGAGAGGCCTTACCGTCACAGTGTGCCTCGTCCTCCCCAGTTGAGCAGGCTTCCGAGCCGTCACAAGTCTGACTATCATGGTACACGTCACCATCCCCGCACGGACTGAACTGGCTGTCGATTTCTACACGGCAAAGATTTAAAGTGACAATCCTTTTCAAATGGAAGATATATTACATGCATGAGTTGCCCAGGAGCTGAGCAGGTGTCTAATTGCAGGTGCGTGTGACAAGGAATGGGACCGGTGTAGAATCCGTTTCATGTTGATTTCTACAAATGGAAAACAGAATGATGCACTTTATCTGATAATGCTTTTGTGCATTTTTTGCTTAATGGATTTTCTTTGTTACCTTCAAATTTCAATACGCAAATATCATCTGTAACTCACCTGTATGTATTGGATACTAAGCGTTTTCATAATCAAGCTAACGCGTTTTTGTTATATGTATCATTGTTTCATTCGCACCTCGGTTATTATATTATTCCCGGACGGTTAGTGTTTCGTACTTCGACACATGTTTTGTTTCTTGTGTTTAGTGATGTCGCTGAAATAAGCGTGTTTGCTTGAGTGTGGCATCACTATGTGTTTTTTCTTATGTTGCAATAAAAACTAGAATTAAGTATTTGTGATATATATTCTTCAGGTTTGCTTTGTTAGTGTAGCGATTACGGGGTCTTTTTATAAATATTAATTGGTATCGAAGTTTTCTTTTTATTTGGGTTAAATGTGTGATAGTTGTGTGCCAATTTGTTAAAAATAGAGAGAACGCTAGCGACCCCCAAAAAACACCCCTCCCAATGAAATGGTATGGCTACCCTGCGACGTCACAAAATGAAGTTGGCGGCCAGCACACATGCCAACGGATCCAACAAAGGTTTTGCTACGCAAACCTGTAAAAATGATACACTTTCACGCTAGCATGTTGCAATGGTTGTATCCCCAAACATGACTGACTGTTCAGTACTGTAGTGTTGTATACAATTTTACATTACATTGCATCATTGCTGTTAGGCGCCTGCCATGCAACTGGGGTGTTTTGTATCTAGCCCTGACTTCTATCATCATAGAGGTGGAAGGTAAACCGACGAACTCAAACATCCGAGATCTTCCAATTTCATGGTCAATTCCAGCCCACACTCAGCCTCTAGCACGTCTTCACAGACAGGTCTGCAACACAAATAGTTTGTAATATTTTTTTTCTTTATTCAGATCAAGTGTTTTAAAGGCAACCAAAGCAATATTAGGTAAAAAATGGAAATAAAAGAATGCTGAAATATTTATGGTACCGTTGGTGACATTTAATAACCTTGTTTAGCACATTTGCGTAATAAAATTCATACTTTTAGGATTTCAAAACCGTGCAAAACCGAGCCGTCCTATGATTCCTTTAGTTTCACGAGCCTACAAACACTCTGGCCACGATTTTCTCACATCACAACAACGTCGTATTTTTGCATCATGGACATTGCTATACATTTTAATAGTGTTGTTTCAACTAATCATGTATAGAAATGATTAAATGAATTGACTTTCAAACTCAAATTTTTCGGACCCTAATATTGCTTGGGGTTCCTTTAAGTGTTGTTTTCTGATTTGCCTGCTAGTCAGAGCTTAAGAATTATTTTGCATTCACGTCTTATCAACCAACCGATGATATTTAGACAATTCATCTTTCTGTCAGTTTCAGCTATCCACTTTAAGAACAATATCTATATTTAATTCTCCTTACATTATCTTGTCAGTTTAACAGATTATCAGCTATTCTAAGTGCACACTTACTTACAAACATGTTACAAACATGGCAATCTCAAGCACCATATTTAGTATAATGGACAACTTAAACAATAGTCATTTTGTCCCCCAAAAAATCAGGGAAAAGTCTGGCAAAAGCGAAATTTTCTAATGTACCATTTATGAAAGAAGAAATTTATTGCTCGACAACTGTAACGGGTATAATATATGGCAATTTGTAGATACATAACAATCGACTATTTCTAATATTTGACAATTTCAAAGAACTTATCTATAACATGAATAACAATCAATCTAATAATGTGCATTCTAATGGATAAAACAGTATACAATGCAATGATGACGATGATATTATTCTGTGTCAGGAATGTCATTTTTGCATAGAGTTGTATATGAATTGGCCTACATAGGTAGATATATGAACTAGGCAGGACAATATCATATTGAATATCTCTGTCTTGGTATGCAGCAGCATTTTACAGGAGTTACATGCAATCGATTGAAACAATTTCTGCCGGTCATTGTCATAGGTTGGACAATCCATTATGAAGTGGAATTCGTTCTCAATATAATTATTATGAAAGGAAAGTTGTATTTACTTGTCTCCGCCGTTGTAGCGTTGTGGGACACATCCGTCAAAAAAGGGACAGAAACTTTCCCTTGGGCGACATGCCTCGTCACAGAAGACCTCGTTAGATGCACAGCCGGAACCTTGTAAAGAATATCAAATTGACGCCGATGATATAACCACATTAATGTGACAAGTAGACTATGTTTTAGGTTCTGTTGGTTTGTAGGTGAGTGGAAAGCAAAACACCCCTTGGCGAACCGTCAGTACTTGAAGTACTAGAAGTACATGTATAATTTCAGGACATTTTCAATAAATCAGATTTTACTGTCGTACTGAATCATCGCTTCCAAGTACTTATGCTTCTTTTACTCTTCAATTACTTTCAGTACAGTACTGAAATGTATTTGGCAGTTATGATATTTACTGTCGCCTCAGCTCAATTACTGTCAATTAGATGCTTTTATAGACTGACCAATCAGAGCATTTACTACTAATCAACCTGTGATTGGTCTGTTTTTGTACTTCAAACGACAGTTGCTCCAAATGAAGATGAAACCAGCCAGGTAACATGTCTGATTATCTCTCTTTCAGTAAAATGTGTCTATCAAAGCCCCACGACAGTTTTGTCACATTGACTAATGAAATAAATTAGACTTCTGACCATATTTGACTAGAATCTCGACCCTCAGTGCGACCCGATGGTGGAAGGTGAGCGGGTAGAAGCGAGTGTAGAGTGCAAAAGTTGGATTGTCCAAGAGGTTGCGAGCGTAGCGGTAGCTGTTGCTGTTCCCTTGGAACACCTGAAACGGAAAATATTGTACTGTACACCTGGTGACGAGGATGCCTTTTTGTCAGAATGTTATATGGAATCTAAGAAAAATATATCGAACAGACTGAATTACTTTGTCGATAGTACAACACTGGGCCCGAACAGAATTTTCTATCACCATTCTATTTCTTGGAAACTGATTTTAGAACGTGAGGTTGAACTGACCATTTCTTCACCGTCCCCGGTGCTGTTTGTGTACATTGTCCATTCTCCAACCACAGAGAACGCCAGCTTGTAGGATGTGACCCAGTAGTCCTGGTTGTAAGCTCCCTGGGTGATGACACCGGCAACTTCGTACACCTTGTCATGCTTAACCTGGAGTGACATTAGGAGAAAGCTCACTTCACTTCATTGATGAAAATTGCCAATATTTTTATTTGGTTGTTATGTTGAAAAGAGTCTAAAGTCCATTTTTGTTGGTATTTGCAAAATAAGTTGCAAAAATACTCTTCTTAAATTCCAAGTCCAATGTCATGATGCAAAGCAAGGACATCTATCGTTGAAGACATTCACGTGTGACTACCAGTTACTAGAATATTCCTCAATCAGAGACTCTAGAAAGGTAACAAAACACGTACCTTCAAATTTTAGACGTCCACTGTACGTCTTGATCACGTGGTGTGACCTAGTCACGCGAGAAAATCTACACAAGTCTCGACCTCGTGCTCTCGCGAGACTAGGTCACAGTGGACGTCGAAAATTTGGATGTACGCGTTTTCTTACCTATCTTAAATTACTGATTGAAGAATGTTCTAGTAACAAGGACAGCTATGTTGAAAGGCAAATTCCTACCAAAACTGAGGTGTCGTTCTAAACTACTCAGGATCACGCACCAATTCTACCTAGAATGTAGTTTTGAATCCTTGCAAGGCCAAATGAGTCGTGATAGACCAGGGAAATCGTGGTTGGGGTGTGCCATGAAGGAGCGCCTAACTAGCGTGGATCTCTGGATACGTACAGCCGCTTGGAAGCGCGGTATGAAGACTAGCCGACTGCCGCTCGCCCATGTCTTGGACCCCCGCAGCGGTATTGCCAAAAAATGAATATGTACAACTACAGTACTAACTCTAATTCCCACTGCGTACTGATTAGCCTGGAAACCATACCATCGGGGGATCCCCGATATCTCTACGGCGCTGGGAGTGATGCCCGCCCGCCCAGACAGCTTAGCTGGCTCGGGGGTGGGTTTACGGCCTTGGATTAAATAAGCTCGCGTGGCGGCGAAACTCTATATGGCAGATAAGTAGACAGGCTAATAGAAACGAATCAATAAAGCAGACTGGGCCCGGTAAAACACCCCTAAGTCGACCCCTAGAGACTGGGAGCAGGCTACGCACTGATTGGATAAGAGTAATGAATACATCAGAACATACCACATAAGTACAATAGGAAGGGAGTACCAATATCACATCAACGGATTAATCCAGCACTTACTGCGGGAGCTTGACAGAGACTGATCTATTAAAAGGGATGGGAAATTGGAAAGGAAAGCCAAATGAAGGGGTAGTCTTGGAGGCCGATCTGATTGTTTTGTTGAATTGATGAGACTGGTCTGGCTCTGTTCTCGCGTGACTTTGGCGCGGACCCCATAACTCTTATGGATGATTCAATGGTTGAAATCTCCAACCAGATCACCACGGGGCCAAAACGGTGCCTAACTGGAGCTTCTCTGGCTGACTGGAGCTTCTCTGGCTAGCTTATACGATTTTGGCACCGTGGATATCTGCTTGGAGATTACAATCATTGCGCAGTAGAGATAGGTGACTACTCTAGGTATGATTACCGAACAATAAGTACATAATGTACCTGTAGCCACTGGTTGGTGTCATGGTCCAGAGCCGGGGACCAATATGCTCCATGCTGTTGTCCCTTCCCGTTGTTCAGACGTGCCTGCCACGGGAAAAACTCGGCCCCTCGTGACGAAGCGGTCATATGGAGGTCGGGAATCTTCGGAACCGCGGCGGGATCGTCAGGATCCAGTCCGGCTCCCATTGTGACGTACTCGTCTTGCGTCATCCAGGTGTTTTCGTCTGAAGCGATCAGCAAGATGTTATTAGGGGATGGGGTAGGTAATCGGATACCTATAAAACGTACTGATGACGATTCTCATGAATATTTGAGAGTCCTGGCTCAAGACAACAGCTGCCTATAAAATACAGGTTTACAATTGCGCTATGTCGCATGCAGTGAGAGGGGTTAGCACTCTTTAGCTATATAAAATGTAACCTTGAAATTCTGTAGGATTTGTACCAACAAAACATGATACATTAGTTTCTTGTATCCACTAAGTGGATGCTTCTGTCGTGGTCTTGAATCTTGAACGAGGACATCTGTTGTGGTATTGTAAATGTAACATAATGAAAATTTACTTTTATGGAAACGTTGGTGCAAAGGTTTGGTTTACAGCTGGATTAGCGCCGTTCCGGCCTTCCCACAAAATTGTAAGAGAAACTCCGGTCCGAGAACAGCAGGAGACTAACCGTCTGTGACGTACACCTCCATCACCATGGCAACCCAGCCCTCGTAGTCGGTCGGGTGAAGACGGATGTAGCGTGACGTCACAGGAGTTGGGAGGGGACGACTCACTTTGTTGTACCGGTCTCGGTTTCCTTGGAAAACCTGTGCAAGAAACATAATCAGGCTCACTCACTGATCTAGACGGGCCAGACACATGGCACCATTGGGTTGACTACGTTAGCAGTTATGTGCACGTAACTTTTGATGTATCTATATCTGTTTTCAACAAACTTTGGCCAGCTGATGCAAATAACAAATATTTAAAAGATCGCAATAACCTGACCCTCGACCCTAACTTACTTGTCTGTAGCAACCACCTGTCCTCAGCAACCACTTTAGCTCCCACTCAGGTGTGAATGTACCTGTACCTGTACGTTGTTACTGCTCCCTTCGTACGGTGACCACGAAGCGCCGTCCATGCTAAAGGCCAGAGTGAATGACGTCACCCAACTGCCCAGGTCCCAGTTCGAACCGCCTCCACTGATGACCACGCCGGTGACGTCAGTCGTTTTGCCAAAGTAAACCTGCAGTCAAAAATACGTAGTAGTAAAGAGATGCTCTATAATCGTGGCATTGAGCTTGCAATCGCAACAACGTAATAGAACATAGAGCATAGCTATGATGATCTTGATTCAATTAAGAACTAGAGTTAAGTATTTGTGCTACCTATACTTGAGGTTTGCTATGTTGGTTTAGCGATTACGGGGTCTTTTTATACGTATGAATTGGTATTGAATTTCTCTTTTTATTTGAGTTGAATGTGTGATAGTTGTGTGCCGATTTGTTAAAAATAGAGAGAACGCTAGCAATCCCAAAAACACCCCTCCCACAAAATAGTATTGGCGACACTGTGACGTCACAATTCAAGATGGCTACCATCACACATGCCAACGGATCCAACAAAGGTTTTGCTACGCAAACCTGTTAAAAAATGAAAATCAGGTACCTGAAGCCATTGGCCCACCACAAAACTCGGTACCCAGCAGTATCCTGGTAAAGTCGGAGGCGTGTGCCGAGCCTGGGATGGGGCGAACTCCAACTTGTACTCGGAACTGGCAGTGACGTAAACATCGGGAATGTACCGACTCGCCAAACCAAGCGGGAATCCAGGAGGTGGAACATCTGTGAGGAAAATGTCTGTGAGCCTCAATGTGCACTATTTGAACTAAAAAGCTTTCCTAGTATAGTTGATACAGATGGGGCTAATCATGTGGAAAGCTGCACTGTCTTACGTTTATGAACACTTAGATGATGCGTGCATGGTAAAAGCTAATCTAACTACCTCCACAGTCGTCCTCATCCTCCCCTCCACTGCAGTCCGTCAGGTTGTCACACAGCTGAGACTCCAACAGGCAGGAACCGTCCACGCAGTGGAACTGCTTTGCACTGCAACCTGTACAGGTTTAGTATTATCAACTTGCATTCCAGCCTAATCCATCTAAAATAATCTTTAACTACAACATGTATCTCCCCATAAGGGTTTTGTATGGCAAAGACACGTTAACTGCCTCTCACCTCCGGCTGTACAGTTGATCTCGTCCTCCCCGTTCGAACAGTCCTCCAGCCCGTCACAGGCGCGGTATTTCGGCAGACATCCGCCGTCACACTCCATCTGGAGATCGTTGCAAGGAGCTGTAAGTAACCAGGAGCAGGTGTAAGTATCAATGATTCAATAGAATGTCCATTAGCAACGACGGCAATGTGTGTGTGTGTGTGTGTGTGTGTGTGTGTGTGTGTGTCTGTGTATGCGTGTGTGTGTGTGAGAGAGAGAGAGAGAGGGGCTGTGTGTGACGTGTGAGAAAGAGACTGTGTGAGAGAGTCTAGATGTGTGTGGATCTGTCTGAGTCTGTGTGTGTGAGAGTCGCTCTGTGTGCACTGCACGAAAATCGGGATTTACCATTGGTGGTATTTACCGGGTAAGTCTGGTAATGGTTGCTTTTTGCAACCATTACCAGACTTACCCGGTAAATACCACCAACGGTAAATCCCGATTTTCGTGCAGTGGTGTGTGTGTGTGGGTGTCTGTGTGTGTCTGTATGCGTGTGCCTGTGTATGTGTGTGTGTGTGTGTGTGAATCTGTGCGTGTGTGTGTGTGCGTATGAATCTGTGTGTGTGTGTGTGTGTGTGTTTGTGTGTGTACGTGCATGAGTGTGTGTGTTTATGTGTGTGTGAGGATGTGTCACTGTGTGTGTGTGTGTGAGAGAGAGAGAGAGAGAGAGAGAGAGAGAGAGAGAGAGAGAGAGAGTGAGAGAGAGAAAGAGAGAGAAAGAGAGAGAGAGAGCCTGTGCGGATGTGTGTGACTGGTTTATAATAGGAACCTACCGTTGCAGTTCTCTTCGTCTTCCCCAGAAGAGCAGTCCTTGTCTCCGTCACACACCGAGGCGTTATTGATGCATTCACCGCTGTCGCACTGCCACAGTCCCTTCTCCGCACAGGACTCTGAAGAACACAAACATCGGACACAAACGTCATCTTTGTGTACAAACATACAAAATTGCGATTGCGGAGTGTTCTGGGTGAATATCTCATTTCCAATGTAATACCTCTCATCGATATCGAGAAATGGTAAGCGGAACGCATTAACATGTACATTATGAGCAGAAAATTTGGCAAGATTTTTCAAGCTTTTTCAAAATTCTTTAACGTTGGGCCTCCAGACGTACGTGGACCTTATGCCGCACTGTCTCGGGTCATGTAGGCCATGACAATTTCATTGTATATTGTTTTGCATTATGTATTGTTTAGTCTTAGAGCCCTGTCACACTTGTGCGTATATTCAAGTGCGCATGAGTTCCGCAGTAACATATTTTTGGTTAATGTAAATTTTGCGGGGAGGAAGCTGTTTTCTACGTTGAACGATCGTCGTGCAGTCTGGTTATCAAACCAAAGAACTGCCTTTTTCGGCTGCAAACTGAACCTAAACCAAAAACATATTAATACGCAACACATGCGGACTTGTATATGCGCATAAGTGTGCCAGAGGCTTTACACTTAGTAGTCCTAGCGATCTGTAAGAAACTCACGGCATATCAGCTCCTCCGATGCGTTCTCACAGTCGGGGACACCATCGCACACTGCAGATGGTGGCACACATCTGCCGCTGTGTTCACACTGGAACTCGACATTGGTGCACACTGTACAACATAATGATAATAACTTTACTGCACATTACGAACTGGGTCAATTCAGAAGCGTATAATGCAAATGAGCGGTCTGGACGTAGACAGGCGGAGTTTATTGACTCTCGGCTAGGTGTTAATTACTATGCTAATCCCCACAGCACACACTGCCAGCCCTGAGCTACACCTCCCATTATGTTCAACAAATCTCCCTATAACATGTATAAGTCGAATTTAGACTATTTAAGTCTTTCCCCAACTGAGCTAGACATACCGTTATGTTTGAAACACACGTCCGCTAATTGTGGTATTCAGTCTCCCTATAAGTTGAGTTTCCTCAACAGGGCTCACCAAATCCATTCTTGAGCTAAACCTACCGTTATGATTGAAACACACGTCCGCTTATTGTGGTATTCAGTCTCCCTATAAGTTGAGTTTCCTCAACAGGGCTCACTAAATCCATTCTTGAGCTGGACCTACCGTTATAATTGTGGTATTCAGTCTCCCTATAAGTTGAGTTTCCTCAACAGGGCTCACTAAATCCATTCTTGAGCTAAACCTACCGTTATGTTTCAAACACACGACCGCATATTGTGGTATTCAGTCTCCCTATAAGTTGAGTTTCCTCAACAGGGCTCACTAAATCCATTCTTGAGCTAGACCTACCGTTATAATTGTGGTATTCAGTCTCCCTATAAGTTGAGTTTCCTCAACAGGGCTCACTAAATCCATTCTTGAGCTAAACCTACCGTTATGTTTCAAACACACGTCCGCTGATTGTGGTATTCAGTCTCCCTATAAGTTGAGTTTCCTCAACAGGGCTCACTAAATCCATTCTTGAGCTAAACCTACCGTTATGTTTGAAACACACGACCGCTAATTGTGGTATTCAGTCTCCCTATAAGTTGAGTTTCCTCAACAGGGCTCATCAAATCCATTCTTGAGCTAAACCTACCGTTATGATTGAAACACACGTCCGCTTATTGTGGTATTCAGTCTCCCTATAAGTTGAGTTTCCTTAACAGGGCTCACGAAATCCATTCTTGAGCTAGACCTACCGTTATAATTGTGGTATTCAGTCTCCCTATAAGTTGAGTTTCCTCAACAGGGCTCACTAAATCCATTCTTGAGCTAAACCTACCGTTATGTTTCAAACACACGTCCGCTGATTGTGGTATTCAGTCTCCCTATAAGTTGAGTTTCCTCAACAGGGCTCACTAAATCCATTCTTGAGCTAAACCTACCGTTATGTTTGAAACACACGACCGCTAATTGTGGTATTCAGTCTCCCTATAAGTTGAGTTTCCTCAACAGGGCTCATCAAATCCATTCTTGAGCTAAACCTACCGTTATGATTGAAACACACGTCCGCTTATTGTGGTATTCAGTCTCCCTATAAGTTGAGTTTCCTCAACAGGGCTCACTAAATCCATTCTTGAGCTAAACCTACCGTTATGTTTCAAACACACGTCCGCTAATTGTGGTATTCAGTCTCCCTATAAGTTGAGTTTCCTCAACAGGGCTCACTAAATCCATTCTTGAGCTAAACCTACCGTTATGTTTGAAACACACGACCGCTAATTGTGGTATTCAGTCTCCCTATAAGTTGAGTTTCCTCAACAGGGCTCATCAAATCCATTCTTGAGCTAAACCTACCGTTATGATTGAAACACACGTCCGCTTATTGTGGTATTCAGTCTCCCTATAAGTTGAGTTTCCTTAACAGGGCTCACGAAATCCATTCTTGAGCTAGACCTACCGTTATAATTGTGGTATTCAGTCTCCCTATAAGTTGAGTTTCCTCAACAGGGCTCACTAAATCCATTCTTGAGCTAAACCTACCGTTATGTTTCAAACACACGTCCGCTGATTGTGGTATTCAGTCTCCCTATAAGTTGAGTTTCCTCAACAGGGCTCACTAAATCCATTCTTGAGCTAAACCTACCGTTATGTTTGAAACACACGACCGCTAATTGTGGTATTCAGTCTCCCTATAAGTTGAGTTTCCTCAACAGGGCTCATCAAATCCATTCTTGAGCTAAACCTACCGTTATGATTGAAACACACGTCCGCTTATTGTGGTATTCAGTCTCCCTATAAGTTGAGTTTCCTCAACAGGGCTCACTAAATCCATTCTTGAGCTAAACCTACCGTTATGTTTCAAACACACGTCCGCTAATTGTGGTATTCAGTCTCCCTATAAGTTGAGTTTCCTCAACAGGGCTCACTAAATCCATTCTTGAGCTAAACCTACCGTTATGTTTCAAACACACGTCCGCTGATTGTGGTATTCAGTCTCCCTATAAGTTGAGTTTCCTCAACAGGGCTCACTAAATCCATTCTTGAGCTAAACCTACCGTTATGTTTGAAACACACGACCGCTAATTGTGGTATTCAGTCTCCCTATAAGTTGAGTTTCCTCAACAGGGCTCATCAAATCCATTCTTGAGCTAAACCTACCGTTATGATTGAAACACACGTCCGCTTATTGTGGTATTCAGTCTCCCTATAAGTTGAGTTTCCTTAACAGGGCTCACGAAATCCATTCTTGAGCTAGACCTACCGTTATAATTGTGGTATTCAGTCTCCCTATAAGTTGAGTTTCCTCAACAGGGCTCACTAAATCCATTCTTGAGCTAAACCTACCGTTATGTTTCAAACACACGTCCGCTGATTGTGGTATTCAGTCTCCCTATAAGTTGAGTTTCCTCAACAGGGCTCACTAAATCCATTCTTGAGCTAAACCTACCGTTATGTTTGAAACACACGACCGCTAATTGTGGTATTCAGTCTCCCTATAAGTTGAGTTTCCTCAACAGGGCTCATCAAATCCATTCTTGAGCTAAACCTACCGTTATGATTGAAACACACGTCCGCTTATTGTGGTATTCAGTCTCCCTATAAGTTGAGTTTCCTTAACAGGGCTCACGAAATCCATTCTTGAGCTAGACCTACCGTTATAATTGTGGTATTCAGTCTCCCTATAAGTTGAGTTTCCTCAACAGGGCTCACTAAATCCATTCTTGAGCTAAACCTACCGTTATGTTTCAAACACACGTCCGCTGATTGTGGTATTCAGTCTCCCTATAAGTTGAGTTTCCTCAACAGGGCTCACTAAATCCATTCTTGAGCTAAACCTACCGTTATGTTTGAAACACACGACCGCTAATTGTGGTATTCAGTCTCCCTATAAGTTGAGTTTCCTCAACAGGGCTCATCAAATCCATTCTTGAGCTAAACCTACCGTTATGATTGAAACACACGTCCGCTTATTGTGGTATTCAGTCTCCCTATAAGTTGAGTTTCCTCAACAGGGCTCACTAAATCCATTCTTGAGCTAAACCTACCGTTATGTTTCAAACACACGTCCGCTAATTGTGGTATTCAGTCTCCCTATAAGTTGAGTTTCCTCAACAGGGCTCACTAAATCCATTCTTGAGCTAAACCTACCGTTATGTTTGAAACACACGACCGCTAATTGTGGTATTCAGTCTCCCTATAAGTTGAGTTTCCTCAACAGGGCTCATCAAATCCATTCTTGAGCTAAACCTACCGTTATGATTGAAACACACGTCCGCTTATTGTGGTATTCAGTCTCCCTATAAGTTGAGTTTCCTTAACAGGGCTCACGAAATCCATTCTTGAGCTAGACCTACCGTTATAATTGTGGTATTCAGTCTCCCTATAAGTTGAGTTTCCTCAACAGGGCTCACTAAATCCATTCTTGAGCTAAACCTACCGTTATGTTTCAAACACACGTCCGCTGATTGTGGTATTCAGTCTCCCTATAAGTTGAGTTTCCTCAACAGGGCTCACTAAATCCATTCTTGAGCTAAACCTACCGTTATGTTTGAAACACACGACCGCTAATTGTGGTATTCAGTCTCCCTATAAGTTGAGTTTCCTCAACAGGGCTCATCAAATCCATTCTTGAGCTAAACCTACCGTTATGATTGAAACACACGTCCGCTTATTGTGGTATTCAGTCTCCCTATAAGTTGAGTTTCCTCAACAGGGCTCACTAAATCCATTCTTGAGCTAAACCTACCGTTATGTTTCAAACACACGTCCGCTAATTGTGGTATTCAGTCTCCCTATAAGTTGAGTTTCCTCAACAGGGCTCACTAAATCCATTCTTGAGCTAAACCTACCGTTATGTTTCAAACACACGTCCGCTGATTGTGGTATTCAGTCTCCCTATAAGTTGAGTTTCCTCAACAGGGCTCACTAAATCCATTCTTGAGCTAAACCTACCGTTATGTTTGAAACACACGACCGCTAATTGTGGTATTCAGTCTCCCTATAAGTTGAGTTTCCTCAACAGGGCTCATCAAATCCATTCTTGAGCTAAACCTACCGTTATGATTGAAACACACGTCCGCTTATTGTGGTATTCAGTCTCCCTATAAGTTGAGTTTCCTTAACAGGGCTCACGAAATCCATTCTTGAGCTAGACCTACCGTTATAATTGTGGTATTCAGTCTCCCTATAAGTTGAGTTTCCTCAACAGGGCTCACTAAATCCATTCTTGAGCTAAACCTACCGTTATGTTTGAAACACACGTCCGCTTATTGTGGTATTCAGTCTCCCTATAAGTTGAGTTTCCTCAACAGGGCTCACTAAATCCATTCTTGAGCTAAACCTACCGTTATGTTTCAAACACACGTCCGCTAATTGTGGTATTCAGTCTCCCTATAAGTTGAGTTTCCTCAACAGGGCTCACTAAATCCATTCTTGAGCTAAACCTACCGTTATGTTTCAAACACACGACCGCTAATTGTGGTATTCAGTCTCCCTATAAGTTGAGTTTCCTCAACAGGGCTCACTAAATCCATTCTTGAGCTAAACCTACCGTTATGTTTGAAACACACGACCGCTAATTGTGGTGTTCAGTCTCCCTATAAGATGAGTTCAGACTATGAAAGTCTTTCCCCAACAGGGCTCACTGAGGCCGACCCTGAGCCAGTCCTAGCTAGAACTTTGGCAACACAAATACCATGGTTGACGTAAAGATAGAAAGAAACCATGACAAAGTAGAAAGCCCGACAAAAACGCCTAAAAACACGTCAAAAACCTGCCGGACCCACTCCTCTGCTTGGAGAGTAGTTGATTCCTGCCATGGGGCTAGGACGATCCGCGTGTGTGGCCAACACCGCTTCCCACGCTAAAGTGACCACTCTGAGACAGATGGCCCGTGATATCTACGTCACAGGAAAGGACGTCACAGGAAAGGAGAGAGCTGATTGGCTTCACTATTGAAGCGAAATTCCGTCACCGAACTGTGAAGGAAGACCATTGTTTAACTCTCTAATGAACGCATGTGAATACAGGAGACCGCTTTACTAATCTTCAAGCATCCACTGTTCCCAAATCAGCCAGCTAGAGAAGCTCCAGTCAACCAGAGAACCTCCGGGATTGTAGCACACTTCGTAATGATTAATTCAAGGGTACAAAGCATTGGTATTTGGTGTCTTTGGTCTAGAGTCAAGCTACCACACGGTTATTTGCTAGCGCCAAGGTGCCAATAGCACTCCGCACAGCGGGGGAGCCGCAGAAACTGCGGTTTTCCATAATACGCTTCTGAATTGGCTCAGTTCGTAATGACAACAATTGTACAAGGTACAAAGTATGGCATCCAATGGTAAAAAGATAACCAAGAATGATTCTATCAGGCTAATCAATCTGTCTTATACAATATGGTGTAGTAGTATGGGATGACAATGGGATTTTACAATCATTGGAGGAGTTTTTAGCTTCTAGACATTCTTTGATATATTTTCCAATGTATACCATGCATGGGTTGTCACATGCCATTATGTACTTAAATTTGCTATTCAAGTCCATTTAGATAAATCCTGGTAAATCCGAAGATATCATTGAGCATAATGAATTGCGTATATCAAAATATTTGGGACATATAAGGGTTTTTTTCGGCGGAGCGTCCATGTAAGACATCACGAAATCGCCGGCGAATGCACCCGGATACACGGCCACATGATGAACTGCGTGCCGATTAACGGCGCTACGAACGTCCCTTGCGCGCACGTAAATTTCTTGCCCGACTTGTGTGGGTCCACATCACGAAATCGCCGTCGAATGCACCCGGATACACGGCGACATGCCGAACTGCGTGCCGATTAACGGCGCTACGAACGTCCCTTGCTCGCACGTAAATGTTGCCCGACTTGTGTGGGTCCACATCACGAAATCGCCGGCGAATGCACCCAGACACACGGCGACATGCCGACCTGCGTGCGGAACATACACGAGCGAAGGAATGGGCAGCGCTCTACAGAGGCCCGTGGTATCTGTGGTTGTACAAGTGGTTTCAACATTAAGACAGGCGACAGAAAAGGCATCGCTCTTCTAAGGCTTGTGGTATAAGTGGTGCACGGTGGTATAGGTGGTTTTCATACTGAGACGAGCGAAGGAATAGGCAGCGCTCTTCTAAGGCTTGTGGTATAAGTGGTACACGGTGGTATAGGTGGCTTTCATACTGAGACGAGCGAAGGGATAGGCAGCGCTATTCTAAGGCTTGTGGTATAAGTGGTACACGGTGGTATAGGTGGTTTTCATACTGAGAAGAGAGAAGGAATAGGCAGCGCTACTCTAAGGCTTGTGGTATAAGTGGTACACGGTGGTATAGGTGGTTTTCATACTGAGACGAGCGAAGGAATAGGCAGCGCTCTTCTAAGGCTTGTGGTATAAGTGGTCCACGGTGGTATAGGTGGTTTTCATACTGAGACGAGCGAAGGAATAGGCAGCGCTCCACTTAGGCTTGTGGTATACGTGGTTCACGGTGGTATAGGTGGTTTTCATACTGAGACGAGCGAAGGAATAGGCAGCGCTCGTCTCAGTATGAGAACCACCTATACCACCGTGTACCACTTATACCACAAGCCTTAGAAGAGCGTTGCCTATTCCTTCGCTCGTCTCAGTATGAAAACCACCTATACCACCGTGTGCCACTTATACCACAAGCCTTAGAGTAGCGATGCATGTTCCTTCGCTCTTCTCAGTATGAGAACCACCTATACCACCGTGTACCACTTATACCACAAGCCTTAGAAGAGCGCTGCCTATTCCTTTGCTCGTCTCAGTATGAGAACCACCTATACCACCGTGTACCACTTATACCACAAGCCTTGGAAGAGCGATGCCTATTCCTTCTCTCTTCTCAGTATGAAAACCACCTATACCACCGTGTACCACTTATACCACAAGCCTTGGAATAGCGCTGCCTATCCCTTCGCTCGTCTTAGTATGAAAACCACCTATACCACCGTGTACCACTTATACCACAAGCCTTAGAGTAGCGCTGCCTATTCCTTCTCTCTTCTCAGTATGAAAACCACCTATACCACCGTGTACCACATATACCACAAGCCTTAGAAGAGCGCTGCCTATCCCTTCGCTCGTCTCAGTATGAGAACCACCTATACCACCGTGTACCACTTATACCACAAGCCTTGGAAGAGCGATGCTTATTCCTTCGCTCGTCTCAGTATAAAAACAACCTATACCACCGTGTACCACTTATACCACAAGCCTTGGAAGAGTGATGCTTATTCCTTCGCTCTTCTCAGTATGAGAACCACCTATACCACCGTGTACCACTTATACCACAAGCCTTAGAAGAGCGCTGCCTATTCCTTCGCTCGTCTCAGTATGAGAACCACCTATACCACCGTGTACCACTTATACCACAAGCCTTAGAAGAGCGCTGCCTATTCCTTCGCTCGTCTCAGTATGAGAACCACCTATACCACCGTGTACCACGTATACCACAAGCCTTAGAGTAGCGATGCATGTTCCTTCGCTCTTCTCAGTATGAGAACCACCTATACCACCGTGTACCACTTATACCACAAGCCTTAGAAGAGCGCTGCCTATTCCTTCGCTCGTCTCAGTATGAAAACCACCTATACCACCGGGTGCCAAAGTAGACCCAGGCGGACGATAGCTCCGTCTGCCCCGTAGAAGGGTTGGCCACCTATGCGGTGCCTAGGGCCTCACAAGAGCGCTACCCATTCTTTAGCCCGTCTCAGTACAAAAACCACCTGTACCACCGTGTACCACTTATACCATAAGCCTTAGAGTAGCGGTGCCTATTCCTTCGCTCGTCTAAGTATAGCGACCTCCTCTACCACAACTTTCGTTCGTTTCAACATAAAATCACCTGTACCACTGCCTACCACTTATACCACGGGCCTCAGAAGAGCCCTCCCTTTAGTTTCGCTCGTCTCAGTATAATAAAAACCGTGTACCACCGTATACCACTTGTGCCACGGGCGTCAGAACAGCAATTCCTTTTCCTTAACTCGTTTTAATATTAAAACCACTTGTACCACCGCGTACCACTAGTACCACGGGCCTCACAAGGGCGCTGTCTTTTCTTTCGCATGTCTCAATCTAAAAACCACCTGTACCACCGTATACCACTTGTGCCACAAGCCTCAGAAGAGCGCTGCCTTTTCTTTCGCTCGTCTATAATCCGCACGCAAGTCGGCATGTCGCCGTGTGTCTGGGTGCATTCGCCCGCGATTTCGTGATGTCGACCCACACAAGTCGGGAAGCATTTACGTGCGAGCAAGGGACGTTCGTAGCGCCGGTAATCAGCACGCAGGTCGGCATGTCGCCGTGTGTCTGGGTGCATTCGCCCGCGATTTCGTGAGGTCGACCCACACACGTCGGGCAACATTTACGTGCGAGCAAGGGACGTGTCGCCGTGTATCCGGGTGCATTCGACGGCGATTTCGTGATGTGGACCCACACAAGTCGGGCAAGAAATTTACGTGCGCGCAAGGGACGTTCGTAGCGCCGTTAATCGGCACGCAGTTCATCATGTCGCCGTGTATCCGGGTGCATTCGCCGGCGATTTCGTGATGTCTTACATGGACGCTCCGCCATTTTTGGCGGAGCGTCCATGTAAGACATCACGAAATCGCCGGCGAATGCACCCGGATACACGGCGACATGATGAACTGCGTGCCGATTAACGGCGCTACGAACGTCCCTTGCGCGCACGTAAATGCTTCCCGACTTGTGTGGGTCCACATCACGAAATCGCCGTCGAATGCACCCGGATACACGGCGACACGTCCCTTGCTCGCACGTAAATGTTGCCCGACGTGTGTGGGTCGACCTCACGAAATCGCGGGCGAATGCACCCAGACACACGGCGACATGCCGACCTGCGTGCTGATTACCGGCGCTACGAACGTCCCTTGCTCGCACGTAAATGCTTCCCGACTTGTGTGGGTCCACATCACGAAATCGCGGGCGAATGCACCCAGACACACGGCGACATGCCGACTTGCGTGCGGATTATAGACGAGCGAAAGAAAAGGCAGCGCTCTTCTGAGGCTTGTGGCACAAGTGGTATACGGTGGTACAGGTGGTTTTTAGATTGAGACATGCGAAAGAAAAGACAGCGCCCTTGTGAGGCCCGTGGTACTAGTGGTACGCGGTGGTACAAGTGGTTTTAATATTAAAACGAGTTAAGGAAAAGGAAGCGCTGTTCTGACGCCCGTGGCACAAGTGGTATACGGTGATACACGGTTTTTATTATACTGAGACGAGCGAAACTAAAGGGAGGGCTCTTCTGAGGCCTGTGGTTTAAGTGGTAGGCAGTGGTACAGGTGATTTTATGTTGAAACGAACGAAAGTTGTGGTAGAGGAGGTCGCTATACTTAGACGAGCGAAGGAATAGGCACCGCTATTCTAAGGCTTGTGGTATAAGTGGTACAGGTGGTTTTTGTACTGAGACGAGCTAAGGGATGGGCAGCGCTACTCTAAGGCTTGTGGTATAAGTGGTACACGGTGGTACAGTTGGTTTTCATACTGAGACGGGCTAAGGAATGGGTAGCGCTCTTGTGAGGCCCTAGGCACCGTATAGGTGGCCAACCCTTCTACGGGGCAGACGGAGCTATCGTCCGCCTGGGTCTACTTCGGCACCCGGTGGTAAAGGTGGTTTTCATACTGAGACGAGCGAAGGAATAGGCAGCGATCTTCTAAGGCTTGTGGTATAAGTGGTACACGGTGGTATAGGTGGTTCTCATACTGAGAAGAGCGAAGGAACATGCATCGCTACTCTAAGGCTTGTGGTATAGGTGGTACACGGTGGTATAGGTGGTTTTCATACTGAGACGAGCGAAGCTAGGAATAAGCATCACTCTTCCAAGGCTTGTGGTATAAGTGGTACACGGTGGTATAGGTGGTTTTCATACTGAGACGAGCGAAGGAATAAGCATCGCTCTTCCAAGGCTTGTGGTATAAGTGGTACACGGTGGTATAGGTGGTTTTCATACTGAGACGAGCGAAGGAATAGGCAGCGCTACTCTAAGGCTTGTGGTATAAGTGGTACACGGTGGTATAGGTGGTTTTCATACTGAGAAGAGCTAAGGAATGGGTAGCGCTCTTGTGAGGCCCTAGGCACCGTATAGGTGACCAATCCTTCTACGGGGCAGACGGAGCTATTATCCGCCCGGGTCTACTTTGGCACCCGGTGGTATAGGTGGTTTTCATACTGAGACGAGCGAAGGAATAAGCATCACTCTTCCAAGGCTTGTGGTATAAGTGGTATAGGCGGAATAGGTGGTTTTCATACTGAGACGAGCGAAGGAATAAGCATCACTCTTCCAAGGCTTGTGGTATAAGTGGTACACGGTGGTATAGGTGGTTTTCATACTGAGACGAGCGAAGGAATAGGCAGCGCTCCACTTAGGCTTGTGGTATAAGTGGTACACGGTGGTATAGGTGGTTTTTATACTGAGACGAGCGAAGGAATAGGCAGCGCTATTCTAAGGCTTGTGGTATAAGTGGTACACGGTGGTATAGGTGGTTTTCATACTCAGACGAGCGAAGGAATAGGCAGCGCTCTTCTAAGGCTTGTGGTATAAGTGGTACACGGTGGTATAGGTGGTTTTCATACTGAGACGAGCGAAGGAATAGGCAGCGCTCTTCTAAGGCTTGTGGTATAAGTGGTACACGGTGGTATAGGTGGTTTTCATACTGAGACGAGCGAAGGAATAAGCATCACTCTTCCAAGGCTTGTGGTATAAGTGGTACACGGTGGTATAGGTGGTTCTCATACTGAGACGAGCGAAGGAATAAGCATCACTCTTCCAAGGCTTGTGGTATAAGTGGTACACGGTGGTATAGGTGGTTTTCATACTGAGACGAGCGAAGGAATAAGCATCGCTCTTCCAAGGCTTGTGGTATAAGTGGTACACGGTGGTATAGGTGGTTCTCATACTGAGACGAGCGAAGGAATAGGCAGCGCTATTCTAAGGCTTGTGGTATAAGTGGTACACGGTGGTATAGGTGGTTTTCATACTGAGACGAGCGAAGGAATAAGCATCACTCTTCCAAGGCTTGTGGTATAAGTGGTACACGGTGGTCTAGGTGGTTTTCATACTGAGACGAGCGAAGGAATAGGCAGCGCTCTTCTAAGGCTTGTGGTATAAGTGGTACACGGTGGTATAGGTGGTTCTCATACTGAGACGAGCGAAGGAATAGGCAGCGCTATTCTAAGGCTTGTGGTATAAGTGGCACACGGTGGTATAGGTGGTTTTCATACTGAGACGAGCGAAGGAATGGGTAGCGCTCTTGTGAGGCCCAAGGCACCGTATAGGTGACCAATCCTTCTACGGGGCAGACGGAGCTATCTTCCGCCCGGGTGTACTTTGGCACCCGGTGGTATAGGTGGTTTTCATACTGAGGCGAGCGAAGGAATAGGCAGCGCTCTTCTAAGGCTTGTGGTATAAGTGGTATAGGCGGAATAGGTGGTTTTCATACTGAGACGAGCGAAGGAATAGGCAGCGCTCTTCCAAGGCTTGTGGTATAAGTGGTACACGGTGGTATAGTTGGTTCTTATACTGAGACGAGCGAGTGAATAGGCAGCGCTACTCTGGAAGGCTTGTGGTATAAGTGGTACACGGTGGTATAGGTGGTTTTCATACTGAGAGGAGCGAAGGAATAGGCAGCGCTCCACTTAGGCTTGTGGTATAAGTGGTACACGGTGGTATAGGTAGTTTTTATACTGAGACGAGCGAAGGAATAGGCATCGCTACTCTAAGGCTTGTGGTATAAGTGGTACACGGTGGTATAGGTGATTTTCATACTGAGACGAGCGAAGGAATAGGCAGCGCTACTCTAAGGCTTGTGGCATAAGTGGTACACGGTGGTATAGGTTGTTTTTATACTGAGACGAGCTAAAGAAACGGCAGCGCTCTTCTGAGGTTCGTGGTAAAGTGGTATTGATTACTATCACGAAGCTTTCCACGAAATCGTCTTCCGGGAGGGACGTAAAACGGGGGTCCCGTGCTCGAGGAGGTGCCTCGAACACGTTAAACAGCCTCATTACCCTACACATTGGGTACCTGCCTGTGGCACTGGCTGCAAATACACCTGATATTATCATTATTATTATTATTACTATACGGAATCGACCTGGAAGCGAAGGAAAAGGCAGCGCTCTACTAAGGCCCATGGCACCGCATAGGTGGTCAATCCTTCTTCGGGGCAGACGGAGATCTCTTCCGCTTAGGTCGAATTTGGCACCCGGTGGTAGAGGAGGTCACTATACGAGAGAATGAAAAGGCAGCGCTTTTCTAAGGCTTGTGGCACAAGTGGTATAGAGTGGCCGTGACATGTGGTTTCTATAATGAAACGAGCTAAGAAAAAGGCAGCGACCTTTCTAGGGTCAGTGGCACCGTATAGATGGCCTATCCTTCTTCGGGGCAGACGGAGATCTCTTCCGCCTGGTTCGAAATTGGGACCCGGTGGTAGGGGAGGTCACTATACTTTGACGAGAGAATGAAAAGGCAGCGCTTTTCTAAGGCTTGTGGCACAAGTGGTATAGAGTGGCCGTGACATGTGGTTTCTACAATGAAACGAGCTAAGGAAAAGGCAGCGATCTACTAAGGCCCATGGCACCGCATAGGTGGTCAATCCTTCTTCGGGGCAGACGGAGATCTCTTCCGCTTAGGTCGAATTTGGCACCCGGTGGTAGAGGAGGTCACTATACCTTGACGAGCGAATAAAAATTCAGCGCTTTTCTATGGCTTGTGGCACAAGTGGTAACGGGGGTTGCCCTACCTTAGGACGCGCCCTAACTTAGGACGGGTTTTTTAGTGATCTTGTTATGCATAAGTACGCCGTGTTTGTGTCCACTGATTATGCTCATAAGGAAGATAAATGAACCAAGTCCATGCACATAATTTTTATTTGCATTCAAAACATATGTGTACATATTCATTTCTTGTTTTGTCGAGAATAGTATTTTGACGATAATGATGGCAACGCTGAGTAGAGGGTCACTGCGTAGCTAGACGGCCCGACACCTAAATATACGACCTGTGCCAAGCAGATATACAACTATCATACACATAAGAAATATTACTTCATAAAACAAAAAAAATGGGTCTTTAAGTGTTTCTTGAGAAGAAAACCGACCAAAGAAAACAACGTAAACATCGCTGCCGTCTGGCAACGTTGTTTTCCCGCCATTTTTGGGGCCGCGATGCTGGCGGACGGCGATTCAACGCACAGCTTTGTAACGCTCTAACAATGATGTGATTGGTACCGTCTATGAAAAGGAAACTGAATACAGATATGGCGAAGATATTTCCAAATAAGTAGACGGAGTATTGTTGATGTAAGCGGTGTCGTTTTTTCGTAATGATTTTGTAAGTCGGGTCGCATGCAAGACGTACGTCGGGCCGCGCGCAAAGTGCGTAGTAGCCCATTTCCCGCCGAAACATGAGCTGGGATGCGCTAGATATAGCCCTTCTCACATGACGTTAGAAGTGCACACAGTCAAAATTTTCCGGTCAAAAGAAAGCTATAATATAGCAGACTTCAAGGCTTATTTACATTTTCCTAACTTCATCACCAACTTCCGAAGAGAGCAAAATTACCTAAGCGTACTAAGTTAGGCACACTATCTGGCGTAGCACTAAATCAGAAGGTACTTTCGTGTAAACGTCTCACAGCGTTTGCCGCTTGTAACTCGGAGCGTGAAGGGCCCATGAACAGTATGAATACATTTCTTGTCCATTTATGTTCTTTAGATGAGTGTGTTCAAAATTCATTCATTAAAACATGACCATTCTCTGGCAACCAGCAATGGAGCGCCGTGAATTCGAGCGCGTAAAAAACGTCCTATGTTTGGGCGACTCCCGTTATAGAGTGGCCGTGACATGTGGTTTTTACAATGAAACGAGCTGAGAAAATGACAGCGCTTTACTAGTAAGGCCCGTGGCACCGTATAGGTGCTCAATCCTTCTTCGGGGCAGACGGAGATCTCTTCCGCCCTGTTCGAAATTGACACCCGGTGGTAGAGGAGGTCACTAAACTTTGACGAGCGTATGAAAATTCAGCGCTTTTCTAAGGCTTGTGGCACAAGTGGTATAGAGTGGTCGTGACATGTGGTTTTTACAATGAAACGAGCTGAGAAAATGACAGCGCTTTACTAGTAAGGCCCGTGGCACCGTATAGGTGCTCAATCCTTCTTCTGGGCAGACGGAGATCTCTTCCGCCTGGTTCGAAATTGGGACCCGGTGGTAGAGGAGGTCACTATACCTTGACGAGCGAATGAAAAGGCAGTGCTTCTCAAAGGCTTGTGGCACAAGTGGTATAGAGTGGCCGTGACATGTGGTTTCTACAATGACACGAGCTGAGAAAATGACAGCGCTTTACTAGTAAGGCCTGTGGCACCGTATAGATGGCCTATCCTTCTTCTGGGCAGACGGAGATCTCTTCCGCCTGGTTTGAAATTGGGACCCGGTGGTAGAGGAGGTCACTATACTTTGACGAGCGAATGAAAAGGCAGTGCTTCTCTAAGGCTTGTGGCACAAGTTGTATAGAGTGGCCGTGACATGTGGTTTCTACAATGACACGAGCTGAGAAAATGACAGCGCTTTACTAGTAAGGCCTGTGGCACCGTATAGCTAGTCAATCCTTCTTCGGGGCAGACGGAGATCTCTTCCGCCTGGTTCGAAATTGACACCCGGTGGCAAAGGAGGTCACTAAACTTTGACGAGCGTATGAAAATTAAGCGCTTTTCTAAGGCTTGTGGCACAAGTGGTATAGAGTGGCCGTGACATGTGGTTTTTACAATGAAACGAGCTGAGAAAATGACAGCGCTTTACTAGTAAGGCCCGTGGCACCGTATAGGTGCTCAATCCTTCTTCTGGGCAGACGGAGATCTCTTCCGCCTGGTTCGAAATTGACACCCGGTGGTAAAGGTGGTCATTAAACTTTGACGAGCGAATGAAAATTCAGCGCTTTTCTATGGCTTGTGGCACAAGTGGTATAGAGTGGCCGTGACATGTGGTTTCTACAATGAAACGAGCTAGGGAAAAGGCAGCGACCTACTAGGGTCAGTGGCACCGTATAGATGGCCTATCCTTCTTCGGGGCAGACGGAGATCTCTTCCGCCTGGTTCGAAATTGGGACCCGGTGGTAGAGGAGGTCACTATACTTTGACCAGTCTTTTTACAAGACATAGTCTTTTTACAAGAGACCTTCTCAGTAAAGGAAAACGAGAAACAGTTGACCTCAGAATGGGGCGGAAAAATACTTTACAGCTATGGCACGCCACACAGCAAGGGGATTATGATGCTATTTAATCCAAAACTAGATGTTAGAATTGAAAACAAAGATATTGATGAGGGAGGAAGATACATACTTGCAAACACTAAGATAAATGATACAGAGCTCTGTTTAATGAATGTATACTCACCAAATAAAGGAAAAGAACAAGAGATATTTTTAAACAGATAAACAACTTACTACAAGAACATGGAAATGGAACAATCATATAATAACTGGTGGTGACTACAATTTACCACTTACAGAACTAGAAAAAGCAGGGGGAATACCCATAAAATATAAAAACTCCGCTATCAAAGAAATGAATTCAATACTAAAAACTTTTAGTCTTACAGATTTATGGAGAAACAAGAACCCAAACAGCAAACAATTCACATGGGAGAATGAGGCAGCATCAGTTAAATGAGACAGGACTACTGGTTTATACCCCAGAATCTGATAAAATCTAGTGAATGTTAAATCAATAATGCACAAGTACCTGACCACAGAGCAGTATACATGTCTATTACAGCTCCAAACTATCAAAGAAGAGGACCAGGATTCTGGCGCTTTAACAACACTCTAATCACAGACCAAAACTTCACAACAACAATGACAGAAATCCTCACGAAAATAGAGGAAAAGCTAATAGACATTCAAGATCCAGGGCTTCGATAGGAGATGATAAAAAATGGAAATCAGAACTTTTAGCATCATGTACTCAAAGAGAAAAGCACAATCACATATAAATAAAGAACAAGAACTAGAAAACAAACTCAATAACCTGCTTCGAGAAAATGATGAAAATAATGACCCAAATAAACAAATATTAATACATGAATTAAAGGAACAGCTAGATGAAATACAAAACTACAAAACAAAGGGGGCCATAGTCAGACTAGAAGCAGGTGCAAATGGTATGAAGAAGGGGAAAAAAATACTTCTACCACAAGCCTTAGAAGAGCGCTGCCTATCCCTTTGCTCGTCTCAGTATGAAAACCACCTATACCACCGTGTACCACTTATACCACAAGCCTTAGAAGAGCGCTGCCTATTCCTTCGCTCGTCTCAGTATGAAAACCACCTATACCACCGTGGACCACTTATACCACAAGCCTTAGAAGAGCGCTGCCTATTCCTTTGCTCGTCTCATTATGAAAACCACCTATACCACCGTGTACCACTTATACCACAAGCCTTAGAGTAGCGATGCCTATTCCTTCGCTCGTCTCAGTATGAAAACCACCTATACCACCGTGTACCACTTATATCACAAGCCTTGGAGTAGCGCTGCCTATTCCTTCTCTCTTCTCAGTATGAAAACCACCTATACCACCGTGTACCACTTATACCACAAGCCTTAGAAGAGCGCTGCCTATTCCTTCGCTCGTCTCAGTATGAAAACCACCTATACCACCGTGTACCACTTATACCACAAGCCTTAGAAGAGCGCTGCCTATTCCTTCGCTCGTCTCAGTATGAAAACCACCTATACCACCGTGGACCACTTATACCACAAGCCTTAGAAGAGCGCTGCCTATTCCTTTGCTCGTCTCATTATGAAAACCACCTATACCACCGTGTACCACTTATACCACAAGCCTTAGAGTAGCGATGCCTATTCCTTCGCTCGTCTCAGTATGAAAACCACCTATACCACCGTGTACCACTTATATCACAAGCCTTGGAGTAGCGCTGCCTATTCCTTCTCTCTTCTCAGTATGAAAACCACCTATACCACCGTGTACCACTTATACCACAAGCCTTAGAATAGCGCTGCCTATTCCTTCGCTCGTCTCAGTATGAAAACCACCTATACCACCGTGTACCACTTATACCACAAGCCTTAGAAGAGCGCTGCCTATTCCTTCGCTCGTCTCAGTATGAAAACCACCTATACCACCGTGGACCACTTATACCACAAGCCTTAGAAGAGCGCTGCCTATTCCTTCGCTCGTCTCAGTATGAAAACCACCTATACCACCGTGTACCACTTATACCACAAGCCTTAGAATAGCGCTGCCTATTCCTTCGCTCGTCTCAGTATGAAAACCACCTATACCACCGTGGACCACTTATACCACAAGCCTTAGAAGAGCGCTGCCTATTCCTTTGCTCGTCTCAGTATGAAAACCACCTATACCACCGTGTACCACTTATACCACAAGCCTTAGAAGAGCGCTGCCTATTCCTTCGCTCGTCTCAGTATGAAAACCACCTATACCACCGTGGACCACTTATACCACAAGCCTTAGAAGAGCGCTGCCTATTCCTTTGCTCGTCTCAGTATGAAAACCACCTATACCACCGTGGACCACTTATACCACAAGCCTTAGAGTAGCGCTGCCTATTCCTTCTCTCGTCTCAGTACGAAAACCACCTATACCACCGTGTACCACTTATACCACAAGCCTTAGAATAGCGCTGCCTATCCCTTCGCTCGTCTCAGTATGAAAGCCACCTATACCACTGTGTACCACTTATACCACAAGCCTTAGAAGAGCGCTGCCTATTCCTTCGCTCGTCTCAGTATGAAAACCACCTATACCACCGTGCACCACTTATACCACAAGCCTTAGAAGAGCGATGCCTTTTCTGTCGCCTGTCTTAATATTGAAACCACTTGTACAACCGTTTATCACAGATACCACGGGCCTCTGTAGAGCGCTGCCCATTCCTTCGCTCGTCTATAATCCGCACGCAAGTCGGCATGTCGCCGTGTGTCTGGGTGCATTCGCCGGCGATTTCGTGATGTGGACCCACACAAGTCGGGCAACATTAACGTGCGAGCAAGGGACGTTCGTAGCGCCGTTAATCGGCACGGCGTTCGGCATGTCGCCGTGTATCCGGGTGCATTCGACGGCGATTTCGTGATGTGGACCCACACAAGTCGGGCAAGAAATTTACGTGCGCGCAAGGGACGTTCGTAGCGCCGTTAATCGGCACGCAGTTCATCATGTCGCCGTTTATCCGGGTGCATTCGCCGGCGATTTCGTGATGTCTTACATGGACGCTCCGCCGATTTTTTCCTTAATGAATAAAGCCAGGGCAAAGTTTAAGTACGCCCTAAGACAGTGTAAACAGGAGGAAAACAGGGCAAGAGCCGACTCGACTGCGAAAAGTTTCAATGCCGGCCATACTAGAGAATTCTGGAAAAAGGTCCGTAGTACTAAATCCTCTCATTCTGTATTACCTTACACTATAGATGGTTGCTCTGGGGCTGAGCAGATCGCAGACATGTGGAGGAGTCATTTTGATAAACTGCTGAACTCTGTTAATAGTGAGGTACATAGACCTGCTGTTATGTCTGATTTGTCGACAGGTTGTCCTTTTGAATTTGATTCGGGGATGCAAATCTCTGCTGTGGAAGTATATGATATAATTAGAAACTTACCCAATAGAAAAGCGGTAGGGTCTGACGAAATCAGTAATGAACACCTTAAATATGCGGGGCCTAAGCTTAGCATATGCTTATCACTATTGTTTTCAGCCGCGCTTGTCCATAACTTCATTCCGAAAAGTATGTTAGATACTATCATCATTCCGGTTGTTAAAAACAAAACTGGTAATATTTCTGATAGTGATAACTATAGACCAATAGCAATTGCATCAGCATTATCCAAAGTTCTGAAGGCTGTTTTATTGAACAGGCTAGAGCCATATCTTCAAACCACTGCTCATCAGTTCGGTTTCAAATGTGGTCATGGTCTTGACATGTGTGTAACGGGGGGTGCCCAACCATCGGACGTTTTTTTACGCGCTGGAACTCACGGCGCTCCATTGCTGGTTGCCAGAGAATGGTCATGTTTTAATGAATGAATTTTGAACACATTCATCTAAAGACCATACTTGGACAAGAAATGTATTCATACTGTTCATGGGCCCTTCATGCTCCGCGTTACATGCGGAAGACGCTGTGAGACATTTTCACGAATGTACCTTCTGATTTAGTGCTACGCCAGATAGTGTGCCTAACTTCGTACGCTTTGGTAATTTTGCTCTCTTCGGAAGTTGGTGATGAAGTTAGGGAAATGTAAATAAGGCTTGAAGTCTGCTATATTCTAGCTTTCTTTTGACCGGAAAATTTTGACTGTGTGCACTTCTAACGTCATGTGAGAAGGGCTATATCTAGCGCATCCCAGCTCATGTTCCCACGGGAAATAGGCTACTACGCGGCCCGACGTACGTATTGAATGCGGCCCGACTTACGAAATCATTACGAAAAAACGACACCGCTTACATCAACAATACTCCGTCTACTTATTGGGAAACATCTTCGCCATCTCTTTATTCAGTTTCCTTTTCATAGACGGTACCGATCACATGTTAGAGCGTAACAAAGCTGTGCGTTGAATCGTCCCGCCACCATCGCGGTCCAAAAAAATGGCGGGAAAACAACGTCGTCAGACGACAGCAATGTTTACGTTGTTTTTCTTTGGTCGGTTTTCTTCTCAACAAACACTTAAAGACCCAAATTTTTAGTGTTTTATGAAATTATTTTTCTTATGTGTATGATAGCTGTGTGACTTATGTATCTGCTTGGCACAGGTCGTATATTTAGGTGCCGGGCCGTCTAGCTACGCAGTGACCCTCTACTCAGCGTTGCCATCATTATTGTCAAAATACTACTTTTCGACAAAACAAGAAATGAATATGTACACATATGTTTTGAATGTAAATGACAATTATGTGCATGAACTTGGGTTATTTACCTTCCTTATCAGCATAGTCATTGGACACAAACACGGCGTACTTATGCAAAATAAGATCAGTAAAAAATCCGTGCGATGTTCGGGCGCGTGCGAGGTTCGGGCGGCCCCCGTTATTTACTTTAAAACAGACAATTGAGTACTACCGGGGTCTCGGCTCTCCAGTTTTTGCTTGTTTTTTAGACGCCTCCAAGGCTTTTGATAGGGTAAACCATTGGACCCTATTTAAAAAACTCCTTGACAGAAAGGTCCCGGTGTATTTGGTGAGGTTTCTGGTTTACTGGTACCAGAACCAAACAATGTGTATTAGATGGAACAATGTTTTGTCTCCCTGCTTTTATGTATCAAATGGGGTAAGGCAAGGGAGTCTGCTATCCCCGCTACTATTCAATGCATATATAGATGATTTAAGCTCGAGACTCAGTTGTACTAAAGTAGGTTGCTATATAGGAGGCTGTCTTGTGAACCATCTTTTTTACGCTGACGACATGTGTTTGCTATGTCCTAGCCTTAAGTCTCTGCAAAAACTTGTAAGTACTTGTGAGGACTTTGGTTCAGAAAATGATGTATTATTCAATGTAAACAAGACATGCTGCATGTACTTCCCGAGTGCTAGTTTGCCACTTTTACATCCGCTCCCGTCGATCAAACTGTATGGAGAGTGTCTGAGATTTGTGACATCATTTGTATATCTTGGAATTGCTATTAATGACAGACTGAGTGATGATGACTGTATCCTTGCCCAACTAAGGGGCCTGTATTGTCGAGCAAATACTATAATTCGAAAATTTTGTCTTTGTTCACCTACTATTAAGAAAACACTATTCACGTCTCACTGCTCCCAACTCTTTGGGGCGCAGTTATGGAATTCTTTTCGCTCGAGTGTTCTGTCGAAATGTCGAATTGCCTACAACAATTGTTTCCGTATAATTATGAGTTTCCCAAGATCTTGCAGCGCAAGTGAAATGTTCGTGTGCAATAATACCGATACCTTCGACGCCAGATGGCGTAAACAGTGCCACTCCTTTGTACATAGGATTTTCAATTCTAGTAATGCCATTATACAGTCCGTACTCAGGTCTGACTCTTTTTACAAGAACTCATTTTTCACCAACCTATGGAGCCGCTTCTACACATAGCCATAATATTGTTAGTTTGTCTCAAAATGTTGTATATAATCTTTGTTTTTCATGTTTGTCCCTATGTCATATGGGCCAGTGAGAGCCTGAAATAAAGAAATAATAATAATAGTAATCATTATTATTTAGCAATTTAACAAGCTATTCTTCTCGATACTGATGATGATATTCTGAGGACAGCATGACAGTTCTGAAGGTTACCTTTTGTCCACATATCCGCAGACTTTCTAAAGCACGTCCTGTGTTTTCTCGGTGCTGACATTACCACGTGTTCTTCTGATGTGGAGGCGTCATTATATTTCATCCATACTACAGTATGGATGTAATCATATTTCATACATACTACAGTATGGGTGTAATATACTGTTTTCTCTAATCGATTCATCTTTGTCATTTTTTGGCCAAATGACCTGAAATTTGGCACAAGGGTAGAGTGGGCAAATACCCCCGGAAGTTTGTTTAATTTTGTTTTGACATTGGGGCTTTCAAATGATTTATTGAGTTTTTTTTTCATGTTCAGACCAAAACTGTATATTTTTGCCCCATGTGCTCTTTATTCACAGCCAAACGACCTGAAATTTGCTCTGGGGGTACAAAGAACAAATACTCTGTTTGCATTTTGGGCCTACACCACTTCAAAATACGATTTTTTTGGAGGGATTCGGTAGAGATAATTAGCTGTTTTCCTCATATGACCATATATGGTGTTGTCATAATGGTCATATCTTTATTCCTATGGCCAGGTGGACTAATTCGGTCAGCCAATGAGAGAGCGCCTTTCAAATCACCCATGCATGTTCAAAACTCGAGCCGACTGGTTGAAATAGTCAATCCAATTAGGAGCACTAACATGTGCAGGGCAGGATGTGGTTAAACAACTTCACAGTTCACTGCCCCCTGACTCCTGTCCTTGTGTTGTAAATACTGTGTCATACTGAAGTTATGATCAATTGAGAAGGTTCAAATTTTACGCCTGTATTAAAAAGAAAACAAATTTTCTTGCAGCTTTTCTATCATAAATGTAATACTCTATATTCCTCTCTGTATATACATAGCAATGGCTTGTTTACTTGTTTTCCCTAACATCAAGAGTACACAAAGGCTCATCTCCCTACAAGTGGTTCTGTATCTTTTTGTTAGAAATTGTTTTGTAATTGTGGTATCACTGGTACTGTTTGTGTTAGTGTTACAGTACGAAATACGCATCAGAAATTTGTAGTATGTCCAGCAGAAATTTGTGAAACTTTTGCACAACTTGAGTTGGTTCCGAAGAACTGTCCACTGGCTAATGCAACATGTTCTGGACTACCAGATTGCGGAAATTCTTCCGCAGGGGAAATCTTTGGCAAGGTTGTAGTTGCTTATATTAAAAAAAAAATTGCATGATACTTGTTGGTCCATTCAACGCCGGAAGAGTCCATTTTTGCATGCGGGGAACATTCTTAAAATTCAATTCTGGACTTGAGTGATAACGAGGAGGGGTTATTGTCACCATCTGTTCTGTTTTACTCTTAAACGTCATCACTGCCAGCCACCATGTGGTTGCCGATAACTTCACTTATGACCATAGGTGTACCTTACCTTAGACCTTAGACCTTAGATCCTCCCGCAACTTTGTTGCATAGGTCAACTTGGCTTCGGATACTTCTCCACCAAAGGATGCGGTCTTGTGCCGCTACTGCCATTTCCTCCAGTGAATGTAATCCCAGCTTCTTCCCGTCGTTTTGCAGTGTTCGCCTGAGAGTGACCTTAGGCCATCCTCTCGAACGAGTGCCTTTCAGTTTCCAGGTCATGGCGATTCTAGTCGTTCTGTGCTCGGGTAACCTCCACGCATGTCCGGCAAAAGTTAATATTCTTTTCATTACAATTGTGCTGTTTGTAACATGGTCTCGCCATGAAATGCCAAGAATTGAACTCAGACATTTGCGTTGGAATGTATCTAGAGCTTGTACTGTCTCTGTGGTGCTTCTCCACGTCTGTCGGTACCACAATGGACTGAAAAAGCTTTAACTTTAAGGGTATGCTGATTTGCTTAGAAAGCCAAATTTTTCTTAACTATTGCCACTTTCCCGTGGCTTTACTAAGGCGAGTTTTGATGTCCTTTTCTGTGCCACCGTGCCTAGTAATAGTAATTCCTAGGTATGTGAAGCTGTCGACATACTCTATTTGTTTGTTGTCAAGTAGAATTGGTGTAGGGTTTTCTATAGTTGTCATGGCTTTTGTTTTTTCGCCGCTTACCCTGAGACCAATCTTTCCACCTATGTTGGCTAGGTTGTTTGTGAAGTTTTGCAAATTCTCACAGCTGTTGGCCAGTGCAGCTAAGTCATCTGCAAAGTCGAGGTCGCTTAATGTCCCCTCGCCAAAGGTTATACCATCCCCTGTCTGCTTGGTTTTCTTCATCAAGAAATCGATAACAATAACAAACAGAAAGGGGGACAGAATACATCCCTGTTTGGCTCCTGTAGCAACTTCGAACATAGGTGTGGCTCCTATTTTTGTTTTGATCATCATAGCTTTTGTTTTGATACAACACTTCGAGTCCTGGTACAGGGATTTGAATATATTGATGTATTTCTCAGGTATGCCATATGATTTTACAATCCTCCACAGTGTGTCTCTATGCACAGAAAGTCAGTAAAGTTGATGGCAAGTGATGCTGTGATCTCATGGGATTGTTCAATTATGTTGCGAAGGGCAAAGATCTGTTCGATAGTCGATCTTCCTTTCCTAAAACCGGCTTGCTCTTCCCTGAAAACTGTATCGACCTCGTCTTTGAGCCTGTGCAGCATAACACTACAGACTTTACCTGGTACGGATAGTAGGGTCACCCCTCTCCAATTGTTACAGTTGTTAGGGTCAGCCTCCGATGCAGACTCCTCCCGGCTGTTTTCTTTTGCAAGTTACTGTTTTCTTCTTGTTTTTCTTCTAACCACCTCTGTTTGTCCTTTCTACATGCTTGTTTAACACACTTGTCTAGCCGACGGTAATGGGCATCATGTATCTGCCATTCATTGTTTGTTTTGGTTTGGTCTCTAACAGACTTTGTTGCTTTGCGTTCGTCAATAAGTTCCCAAGTTTTGTTAGAAATCCAGCGTTCTCTCTTGGTGCCTCTGCGCCGACCAACCTGTTTCTCAGCGGCTTGGGTAATCACTGTACTTAATATGTTTTCCCACTGCTCTTCTATGTTTTCACTTCTCTGTATACGTAGTGACTCAAGTCTATTTTGAATGTCAATTGACAATTTTGTATCTTGTATTGACCTCATTTGAGGATTCCAACTTCCTAACGTCAAAAGGTCTTGGAATGCTGTTTTGTTTTGCTTGCTTTTTAAATTTGATTCTAAATTTTCCAATGACCAAGTTGTGGTCAGAACCGATGTCGGCCCCCCGGTAGCCGCGAACGTCAAGTAATGCTGACCTCCATCTGCGATCTATGCAGATATAATCTATCTCATTTCTGGTACGCCCATCTGGGGATGTCCATGTAGTTTTGTGAATACGTTTATGTGCTACGCTAGCCAGGGTGATTAGTCGACTGCCATTGTCATTTGTTGCTTTAGCAATGCCATACGGGCCAATACAGCTTGGCATATAGCTCTCCTGTCTGTGTCAATTTTAGCATTGAAATCACCTAGTAAGATTTTGATGTCATGGCTGTGCACACTATCAATCACACTTCGGTGTACCGAGTACATTTAATCAATTCAACTGAATTGAGTTGAGGTGTAATTCTTTTAATCTTGCCATGCCCGTAGCCAGGTTTTTGAATGGGGGGGGGGCCTTTTCGATTTTTAAGGGACCAGCGAGCGCCGTAGGCGCGAGCTTCCTAGGGGGGTCCGGGGGTATGCCCCCCCGGGAAATTTTAAGATTTGAACCTTCTGATATGGCATTTCCTGTGTTTTTGAGAGGATTTCAAAGGAAGATATCAGAGACAAAGTTAGCAGTTTTTCTAGGATTTCAGCTCCGTTTGTGATACAAATAGATCCACCTTGAAAAAAAAAACCTTGGACGTTAAAAAGTGGACCCTTGAGCGTTTCAATTTCTAAGAATTGAACCTTCTGAAAGGGCATTTCCTGTGTTTTTGAGAGAATTTCAGTGGAAAAATCAGAGACAAAGTTTTTTCTAGGATCCTAGCCTCAGTGGCATTTCTGGTGATACAAATAAGTCCACCTTGAAAAAAATCTTGAACACTAAAAAGTGGACCTTCAAGCCTGTGAAAGTGGACCTTCAAGCAAATGGGGGGGTTCGTCCGAACCCCCCGAACCCCTCCTGGCTAAGGGCATGCTTGCAGCGTGTCTGCCTGCATGATACCAAAGTTATAACGCTATGAGATTTTGCTGCTGTTAAAAACGGCTGTCATGTCATGTTTGACTCATGACTTTTCTGCTTGTCAGACAGAACTGGTCCCAGATATTGTTCTGTCTAGTCAAATGGTAACGGAAATTGAATCACGTCCTGTGTTTCCTCGGTGCTGACATGACCACATGTTCTTCTGACGTGAAGGGAGAATCACATCTGTCAGAAACAAGTTCTCGGGTTTGCTCTAGGAATGAAATAAACTATAAATGCCTGTAAGTTTGCTGTGATTTAATTGTATGGTAAGGAGAACATGGAGCATTAGCGATGGTTTTATGTGTGTGATACTAAACAGAGTTTCAGTCTTACTGTACAATAATGGAAACAATTTGCGGTGTTTTTTTTTAGCGGTGAAGCGATGAAGCAGCCACCGCGGCAACTGCAAACGTAAAACCGCCGTGAAAGAAACAAGAATTACAACATCCTCAGTTGATGCCTCTATTCAAGGTTTCTTTTCTTTTGGGGGAGGGGTTCTCTGATGGGTCATTTGGATGTGACAGAACACAATAATTAGTCCTTGGTGATCGTGCCCAGAATCATTTTTATTGGCATGGGCATGAAGTAACTTTCACATGTAAAGGCATCACACGTACATTAACATTCGTTATAATTTTTCCTATTTTTTTTTCAATTTCTTTGTCAACTGACAACATCTATGATCTGTATATTACCTGTACATGTTGTTAACTGAACGAGAGCACTTGCATTCTAAAAGATTTCAATTGATATATTTCATCCAAAACAAATCAAAATATTGCCAACAGGATTCATAGGAGAGAAAATCTATTTTCATAGAGATGATCAATATCTCATAACAGTTCAACATTCCTCGTTATAGATTGTGATACACATCAATTTAAAGAGAAAGTCAAGTCCAGAAGCTGGTGTTATTTTCCAAAAGAACACATCTTTATGAATACAAAATTTGTAAACATCGGTCCTAGATTTCCTAGATCTAAAAGCACCCCATTTTCTGAGGGCTTTTTTGTCCAAATATTAAGTAGGAGTTTCAATTTTGGGATGATTGACAAAGATCAAAGTCCATTTTTACCCAAAGCAGGTGGAAAATACAGTTACTAAGGCTTTAAGTTGACAAACAAGTATCCAGAAACACATTGCAAAAGTAATTGTAACCTCAACCCAAGATTTCAAGATTCTGTATGATGAAACTGCTGCCTACTCCAAGTGCAATGTCAAGTTGCCAATACAATTATGCTTTTGGATTCAGTAGAATATCATTGGCAGAACATTTTCCTCTGGAGTTGACTTACCCTTTGATAGAGTCACGTGTTGATTCACAAAACAGCACGACCGTGCTTGATACTACTAACCATACCATCTGAAAGTTGGTTACTCAGATCAGACTGAACAGCAGTACAGCATTTTGGATACAGTACGACGCCCACATGATGCAGTATGTCTATAACTATCTGGAAAGGCTTTTTCACGGTCAGATTCTGGCAAGCGATACATTGACAAGACCTGCACTGTACACACGTATATCAAGATCATCTTGGGTATACTGTATATATAAATGTATTGAAACGCTCAATTCTATCCACAGATCCTACTACATGAATGTGCCTAGCCTGGTAACCACACCACCAGGAGCTCTACGGTACTTGAAGTATTACCCGCCCGCCCACTTCATAAGCGCGCGGATCAATTTTTCCGGTGATGACTTTAATTGCTTTGCTCCAGAAGGTCGGTACGGGACGGCAGTTATTAGAAAAGCCGACTGGAAAAGTACGTCACAGTGAGCCAGACAAAGGCCAATGCTTAATAGGACTGAGACCGATACAACACCCCTAGGTCGGCCGGTAGAAATGGTTACCGGGCCAGAAGCTGCCCAACCTGTTGTCCGCACTACAACCTTCAGCAGCATCTACTGATACCCTATCAAGTGAGTACCCTGGTGTAAAACAGTTGTGTAGATGGTCTTCTTTATAATTCGTCTCCTCTGAATTTTCTTCATTGTCTAGTGCTTGTTTTTTGTCAAGAGAAGTTAGTATTTTTACCAGTTGCTGCATGAGTCGTGATGTGTCAGTCAGGCCGCATTTCCTGGGAGATATTCAAATAGTCATTAGAACATGACGAAGGTTGCAGTACGGTTAGGCGTTGATCTATGCATATAGCAGAAAATTGAAGACGAAAAACGAAATAACCTTTTCTCGGACCTTTCGGAGACCTTTGACCTGACTCCTTTCAGTGACCTCGGCGTGCCTAGTATATGGACGTTAGGCTGCGGAGGACCATATTGACCTTAAAGCCGACCTTCACTTCCTGTTATTCTGCGGTTTCACCATTTTCCCATTCACTTTTCACTCTACTGTATTCAAATTACTACGGATACACAAGTAAACAGACATACCAAAAAACAAAACCTTTGTACACGGAGGTAACAATCAGCAACTGTTAGTTTCGAGGAAACTCTTTCACTACCGGCACCTCGACTTGAGACTATGTAACATTATAATCTCCTCAGATACATGGTTTACGTCACACTCTTCCATTATGATATTAATGGTATTATAGAATGGTTTTGAACATGTCCTCGTTAAAGCTCTTAAGGTCACCATCTGTTCTCTGTAAGTTTTACCGCTTTAAAAGTAATCACTGCTGGTCTTTTAATGCTCACCGCCATATGGTTACCGCCATCGGTGTACCGAGTATATTTGATCAATTCAACTGAATTGAGTTGAGGTGTAATTCTTTCATTCTTGCAGCGTGTCTGCCTGCATGGTAAATAAGTTATAACGTAATGCGATTTTGCTGCTGTTAAAAATGTAAGACAGAATCGCTCCCAGACTTTGCTATGTCTGTGCCCAAATGGTAACGGACAATGAATAATCATTTCAGGAGCAGAATTCGTGTGTGTAGATGTTTTAGTTTCAGCCTTACATCACTTCTCAGTATTGATATACTTTCTATCTTTCTCTCTCTAAGTTTTCCAGTGAAATTTCACAGAACTGTTGGCAATGCAGGGATCAATTACTACTAAGCTATCTTATACCCCGTTCATACTAAAAAAAATGAATCAATCAAACAACACGCTCACATTCCCTTCTGTTTAACAAGGATGTTCCTGTCAATAAGATTTTTTCACCAATAAGAATTTTTCTCACTATAGACAGGGGGTTTCTGTTGATAAAACTTCTTCTGTACTGTCAATAAGATTTTTTTGTATTATTGACAGGATGAATGAGACTTTTTTCTTACACTGTTGACAGGGATGAATTTGTTAGGAGCATATCTAACAGCCTTTGATAACCCTTTGAATAGTCCCCCATAATTTTGTCAACCCTAACCCCTTATAGAACACCAACATTGAGGATGATACTGTAAGATGGTGCAAAAAGAACACTAAACAAAAGAGTAAACCCACTGAACCCACGACCCCTGGACCATATCAATGATAAATCAAATAGGGACAGACTGATTCAAACTAATTCCTGCGCATCCTGGCATGAGAATTTTTTTTCACTATCGACAGAATGTTCCTGTTGGCATGCAGCAGTTGGCGGAATCCTTATCAAATCTGACGTCCGATGTGCCACCATGGCCGCCGTCTGGCCTCAACCACACGTCCGGAAACAGAAATATGGACATTGTGTGCCACCGAGTTTTATCAGTGCTTGTCTCGTTGTTACAGGGCGTGAGGCAATGTACATTCCATTTATCTTCAAGCGTCACCTGTCTTTTCGTTTGGTATCTTCATCTGATTTCATCAGGGAACCAGTGAGACAACCCCATCTCAGGGCGCGTCCCACCTTGGTTTTAATGCTAAATGACTTGAATCTTGACAAGAATATAACTTTGGCCAATACCGGTACTCACGATCAGGAACGATTGTGTCATTCTTTTACATATCATCTCAACTCTCATCGATTATGATATCTAACCATGCATATTCTTTAGGTATTAGTTCAGGTATCACTACGGAAAATCACAGCACTATCAAGGCATCTGCTAAAGGTCACTGCAATGGGACAGTAAGTACGTATACATAACGTTACATGTGTGGGACAAAATATATTGGACTGAGGGCTGTTACATTTAAAATAAACTCGCAGGGGCAGCTAAGAGGATTTTCAAAATGAAAAGCACAGAATGGAATGTAATAGAAACCAGGTTATTAACGCCACCAGAGGACCATCAAGATGTAGAAGAAGGAGTCACACGAGAGAATACACAGAAACATATCGATTATCGTTAGGTTTTGTGCCGTTTAGAACAAATTAGGAAAAGGCATGAAAATAATCTTGAGTGGCTGTAAAGGTAATTTTGATTGTTGATGAATTTCACAATATCTAGACGTGACAGGGCTGGGATGTTTGTTCTGTGCACATTTAACCGCTGTAGTACTCAGTGTTTACCGGAAGTAACATAATACATGCTGAGGTCACGTTAGTTCTTTATGTCGTGTTATATGGCAACAAAGTACTGCTTCACTGAGCTGTTCAGTGTTTTGAACAGCTGACTGTTTTGCGACCAATTCATACACATGTACTAGTACCATACATAAATACATACATATAGTTTCGAAAGTTCCTGGCAGATGGGAGGACCAAGCGCGAAAACCCCTTTTTTCAGTATGATTTTTTTATGGGTTAAGGCTACCTTTTCCTATGTCTAAGACATAACCGCAACCTCGGAAGTCCTAGCCTTGGCAAACATGCGGTCTAACGGGGTTTGCGTGGTCTCATCTATAGCTCAAGATCCTTTTGATGGATTTGTTTGGATATTGGCATGTCGGTAGTTATTGAGGTCTCGATGGCGATTTTGAGCACAAGCTGGGGCCAATTACCTACTCTCCAATCAGAGGTTAGGCTCCGGCTTGCTACCGTGACTATCTTGGTTACTACCTAGTGTTATAACATACAACTACCTGGACGTAAATGGAATTTCAAACACCTTAGCCCACACCGCAAACACCATTATGCTTCGTTCATGGAGGTCTGTGTCCTACGTACTCATATCTGCGAGAGCTCACATCTAAAAAGGAGTGGAGTTCACTTTTCTCAACACGAGTTTGTGCTCTGGCGGCTTCGGTTCGGACTGCAGCACTAGCATCAGGTCAGTCATCTGCAAGGTTTCCTTCCGGGACTGACAGCTCTTGATGGTGGAGGTTCGGGCAGTGAAGCGGGTGGAGGAAATGGTGGAGCCTCGCTTGCGACCACGCCCGCTGAGCGTACGCACCAAGGCGCTGCGGAACTTACATGAGACGAGTGTGTAGAGGACGGGGTTGAGGGTGGAGTTGAGGTACACCAGGGTGCGAATGAACACCACGCATGCGCCCAGCACGTCAGGGTTGATGTTCTCCTGGGTGGTGAGGAGGAGCCAGGACTGCAGGACGCGGTGAGGGGTCAGGCAGACGAAGAACAGCGCCACCACGGAGATCAGCACGTGCACCACCTGGGGACAGAAAAACAGCGCCACCACGGAGATCAGCATGTGCACCACCTGGCGACAGAAAAACAGCGCCACCACGGAGATCAGCACGTGCACCACCTGGGGACAGAAAAACAGCGCCACCACGGAGATCAGCATGTGCACCACCTGGGGACAGAAAAACAGCGCCACCACGGAGATCAGCATGTGCACCACCTGGGGACAGAAAAACAGCGCCACCACGGAGATCAGCATGTGCACCACCTGGGGACAGAAAAACAGCGCCACCACGGAGATCAGCACGTGCACCACCTGGGGACAGAAAAACAGCGCCACCACGGAGATCAGCATGTGCACCACCTGGGGACAGAAAAACAGCGCCACCACGGAGATCAGCATGTGCACCACCTGGGGACGGGGAAGAAGGGAGAGGGAGAACATCACGTGTTGGAGCTACCGAACAGGACCCTGGTCTCTCAGCCGAACCCTAACATTAGCTCTCATTACCGCAATGAAAAGCGGTCTGCATGCCGATTTGACCTATTTGAATAAACAAAGGTTCTAACAAACCTTGAAACGGTTATATTACTCTTTACCTAATGAATTCCGCCTTCTGGGGCCCATTTGCGGCTATTTCGCGCCCATTTACGACATTTTGCCAGTTCCAATTTTTCCTGAATTTTCATGGAAATTTCCAATTCGGGTGACGAAACTGACGCTGATAGGCGCTTGTTTGCGCCATATGCACAAATGATTCGATAACGGCATTGACCGTTTCAAACGGGAACGACCGTTAACGACACGGATATTAACATGGAGGATATAATAATGACACTGACGCCTAAAAATTTGTAAAACAGCTTCTTTCAGGTTGCAAGGAAAGCACTGCCAGAGATTACCTTGGCTGACTGTTCAGGTCAGGTCATCGCAATGCTATCATTAGTTAAACTGCTGATTGCTATGTTATCATTGGTAAACTGCTGATTGCTATGCGCTCATTGGTTTAACTACTAATTGTAATGGACAGTCATGATCCTTCTAATATTCACAGCTGTACAGGGATAGATGTCGCACCTGCCGGCGGGACTTCATCTTGACTCGCTGACTCCGACAGTCTCTACTCTCCGTCATCGGTACGTCGTACAGTTTGCGGCAGATGCTGACATACAGGCCGCATAGCAGAGCCAGGGGGAACACCAGGAACAGGAGGGTGATCGTGGTGAAGTAGGCCACAGTCGGGGTCGTACTAGCGACGGAGCGGCAGTCATGAACCAGGTATGTAGGGGAACAATCGTTCATCCGGTACTCTTCTACCTGAATGGCAGAGAAATGGTTGGGTTCGTTGCCTGTGTCCAGAAGGTTGCTTTTGTGTGTGTGTGTGATGTGTGTGTGTGTGTGTGTGTGTGTGTGTGTGCGTGTATGTGTGTATGTGTGTGTGTGTGTGCGTGTGTGTGTGTGTGTGTGTGTGTATGTATGTGTGTGTGTGTGTGTGCCAATGCACACCCAACTAGCTGACTTACACATAACCAGCACATCACAGTGACAGGCTGCTGGAATGACGAAAGTCGAGAGCAGAAACCCATCCCGAAGTTGCAGCTCAGTTAAGTCCCAGTCACACAAAACCGACCATGGCCTCCCGACTTCCTTCAGACCGTGGTAAGTAGTGAGCAAGATCATATGATTGTGGCTGGGAGTTGGTCGGCGAGGTTGCCTACTTAGTCTTTTAAAAACTTTGCGCCAGCCGACTATGAATTTCAAACTCGGGAGAGTCATATTCGTCTTAGATGCGACCAGAGGAGCGAACGTACTAGAGCTAGAATAGGATGGATTCCAGACTACTCCCAACCTGCTCCCAAACAAACAAGCGACCAAACGAACGAGACAACTTACTTTGAAGACAGTGATGGTGAAAACCGGGCTGCAGAGGAGGAGGCCTAGCAGCCAGATGAGCGCGATGACGATGCAGGTCCGGCGGCGCGTCAGGACGTACATGGCCTGGAGCGGGCGGCAGATGGCGAAGTACCTCTCCACACTGATGGCGGCGATGGTGAGGATGGAGGCCTGGAACACCACCTGCTCCACGTACGGAAACAGGTAGCCTGTGGAGACAGGACGCGGTCACATTCGCCGTACGATCGTCGTACGACTAAGGGAAATATTGGAATAGTCTTGCACGTGGCGTACTAACGACAGTATTGAGAAAGTCATAGTCGCATGTGTCCTACAGCATTCAGCTCCCTTATCATCGAAAAAAGTGGTGTTATGATCCTTTTCGGCGATTGATTCTGTCACAGCCTGCTTGAAAATCCTACTGCATAAAAAGCGTATAGCAACCTACGACACATGTGACCGCGCTTTAAGACGTGGTCTGTTCGTCCTACGTTTTTTGTCGCAGGTTTTTCAGTGAGGGTATGACAGAACCGATCTCTAGATAGATTTACAACAAGCTTTCCCGTCACAGCTGGATTTTTTATGCCACATAACCAAACCAAATAATTATCTACATTTCTGTCGTAAAGCTGTCGCACGACAGTAAGCCAGGAGACAGACCTCAGACATACGGATATAAAACCGGACATAGCCATGTGACATTTCTTTAAGAGGGATGCCCACTTAGAGCGTCAAGTTGGTTCACTGTTGCAATATGTTATACTCTGATACTTCTTGAAATCGTCCCTTGTTGCATGCAGCATTCCACATCGAGAATGTGAGTTCATTGCCACTGGCAGATGTGCCTGGTGCCGAGGAGTGAAAAACTTGGAGGAGAACAGACTTGACGAGCTGGATCGGAAATGACAAGATAGAAATGGAAGGAGACCCGACCCCGGTGCCACCTGCACCTTAGCATTGGAGCTACGACCCCATCTAAGAGGCCAGTGATGTCATCATCGCCCCGCGATGGACATCCAAGAGATAGAATTTGATTGGCGGCTTGAACAATTATTGTACGAGACAGTTTGGGTACATACACATCATTTCGTGTAATTCCGAAAAACACAAAAGGAAATAGCATGATGTGATGTTGTTATCTCAAATTGACAAATTTGTCAAATTATATCCGAATCCAACCTAGAAATGCCCTTGTAGGACAACTATCCGTGATTTGATTAAATGCTTCCTATGATATTGGAGTGATATCTTGTCTGCCAATTCGAATCTGATTTAGGTTACATTCAGGCCAGTCCCGGTAATAATCTGGCATCCAGTCTACCGTGGTTTGGCCGGGCTCTCTTCGGGGCAGAAGGGGCTTTCCGCCGCCGGGGGTTATCTATTGCACCCGGTAGGAGTTTACGGGGCAGGAGTTATGCTGAAAAAGGACCCAACCAGGTAGTTCACGGGTCGTTTTTTAGCACTTTTGGGCGTGACCCCTACGTGGCCCATGGGACATCCTACGGCTGCCGAGCTATTTTTTGGGCGCGGCCGGGCCCCGCGGTGACTCTATCTTGGACTTAAATTCAACGCGGGTCCCTGTAACAAGACCGATCCTGTCGAACACCATATCGAACAAATAGAAGACCCATAGAACCCCCTGTTCTATTCAGCCCACCTCCGTCAAAAACAGCGTTGGCGGGGCAGAAATGGCACGTGTAAAGCAGGGTACGTATATCTGGGACAGGTTATTCACTGTATTGGTTGAATGCATGCTCAGAACAAAAACGAATTTAAAAAGAAAATAGATCGGGCACTCAAGGAGACGAAGCTTGTACCACATGCTGACTACTACAAAGTCCGCAAGCGCAGAGTTTCGTATCTTCAGTTACTGGTGTGTGAAACTGGTTGAGTTGAAAGTGATGAACAGGGAAGTAAAAGGATGTATTTTAATTCTTAGTTACTAAATACCATGCAGCTGTTATGCATGTAGTCAATAGAGTGGGAACCCTGTCACAGATATACGAACCCTGTTTTACACGTGCATCGGCTGCTTGTCAGAAACTGGGCGCTGATGTCCACCGACAAGGGAAAGCTATGCGGCGCATACCGCTTTAACATTGACCGAAAACATTACGCTCTCACCGCAACTACACCTACCCCCTCCTTAAACAACTCTACCCGGTGGATACAGTCTTCAACAAATAAGACAAAGCATTCTTATTTGGCCCGCTCTGAAAGGGTTTCAGTGCCACAAAAGCTAAACCGAAATCAGTGGCATTATTTTCAACCTAGCCGCGGCGGCCATGTTTGGTCCGTCAAACCCTGTTTTTGACGGGGGTGTTCGAAATCGAACAGGGGGCGTGGCTTTGGGATCGGTTTAATGCGAGCACCGAGATGTACCCGGCAGTCCACCGGGACAAATTTCTGTCTTTGGGGCCTGTCCGGTGTGAAGCCAAATTTCTGCCCCGCCACATTTTTGCTTCTCGTGACGTCATTCCATTCTAAAGCTGGCATCCATTTTAGGAACCGATTCCAATAGGATGTAAAGCAACGAGTTCGCTTTATGAAAGCTCTCCATTCGATACTTTTAACTGTATATTGTATTAGGGAGTGCTAAGACGATGAAAACATTTAGAATATGTCGGTTGATTGGTCATAAAGTGAGCCACTGACCTTCCTACAATGTAAAATTGAGACCCTCCATGCACACCCTTACGTTTCTCTTTGCGCTAATGCTATGCAGAGCGAAAATTGTTCGGTAACTCCTGGACATTGCAACGTCGTTTTTGGCGATGATAACTATTTTCCATCAGAGACTTGTAGAAAGTGCGAAATGGTCACACATGTATGGCGGGACAAATGTGTGAAAACGCGAAAATCAGCCCCAAATCGCGTCAGATTGTATATTCAGCACAAACACGTATGGGCATGTTAATTGAATAATTCTTCCATTAATGTTGAATATACCTAATTCAAATGTTGCCTGGATGTACAAAATTCGTGATTTTGTGTGAACAATCTCCAGAAATGTTCCTGATATCCGTGTACGCTTCCTTTTGTTATTCCTATTATTGCCTGGTAACCCGCTGATCTAGAAGGAATCTGAGTCATTTTGTGAAGTACACAAGGTCGTTTGACTCATCGTTACGAGGACATGTTTCATGCCTAATTTGACGTATTGTGACTGTACTAAGTTACGACGAGTATGGTTTCATAATTATAAGTACTCAAATTGGCGCGTCGTATTGGTGCCATATTCGATAATATGTGTATATCAGCGCTGAAATTGACGACCAACCCAATGTCTCATGACAAATGGTCTGTCTACGTTTGGACACATAACATTATATCTTTTAATCCAATATATAGTAGAATCCGCTTAACTGCACACCCCATTTGCCAGTGTATTTGGTGCAATTATCCGGCTGGTGCAATTATGCGAAATTGCCCAGCTGGACCGTCAGTACACTGTATCATACAGGAGGTGAATAGTTTATAAACCTCGATGTGCTGTATGAGCTTGTTAGCACGCATTTAGATGTTAGAAAGCTTTCGTTATACAGGTACAGTGCGGTAATACCGTAGATCCCACCTCTTGTTAAGGCCACGTTTATGTATCAAAACAGTAAATTTCAAATTCGCAGGAAAGACATCTCAGGACACAGTGAGTGAAATCAGTAAGCGCCAGCAGCAGTATGTGAATATAGCACTGCCGCGAACCTAAAACAGCCGACAACACCCCATGTCATCCTTAACGCGAAATCAAATCCCCGCGAACTTGAATACATTCACAGTAATAAGACAGTGTACACGTAGAGACCAATCTTTATTGAGTACAGTAGTCTGCCAAAACGCAATACCGCCTTTGGCAGGCGTGTGTCTCTTTATGCTGACGACACGCCCCGTGACCCGCCCAGGACCTCCCATACGGTCGCTATCAATGTGATTGTCAATGGAGACCACCTTCCTTTGTAAGTGAAAACAATTTTAGACATATTGACGTTATTGTGCCTCTACATAGGCACTTATCGGCTCATTTGTACCGCGTTTGCCGATTTTTAGCGCACCTTTTTAGTTAACTTCCGATGATTTTTTAAACATCTTAGTGCTGTTATCCAGCATTGGTGACAATGCACCGTGCAGATATGCGGAGTCACTAACAACGCAGTAAATGGGAACCGGTTTGGGATTTTGGGATTCGGTGCAGTTAAATGGAATGTGCGTTTATCCGAGGTGCAATTAAGTGGCTTCTACGCTAAAATATTTTGAACTACAGAGCCAAATAAGTGTTTAATTTGGACATAGATAAATAAGTGTTGAATTCGGCATACTCGGAACCAGACCGTGTGGGGCGATTGTTGGCAAGGTGGCAGAAATTTGGCGCCATACAAGTGTTGCGGCATTTATTTGGCAGGGGCAGAAATTTGGCTTGACACCAGGACTACACCCCTACGGGCACTGGCGCAGTTGGGACCGTACCATATCTTGGCCAACCACGGGGCAAATTGTACTCCTACCACGTAAAACAACACTGGGTGCAGAAGATTGTCCAGGCGGCAGAGAGTCCCGACTGCCCTGAGGTAGGCTTGGTCGAAGATAGCCCGGATGCCAGGTTACCCCGGTAAGGAAACACTGACTTGATTATATATGCATGACGTCCGCGCGCGCATCATATTTCGTTCGTTTCGAAAAAAAAGTTTGCAACCATACTGTCAATCGTACCACGGAGCTGCAAAATGATCAAATATATGCGGGATACGGATACTAATGATTGAAGTCTTCCTAAATGAGAAGACGATGTGAACCAAAAAAATGTATTGTTTTTTTATACCATTGTCTGTGTGTTCACTGATTTATTCAACCTTCCTGTCAGTGACTACTTAGATTTCATCATGAAGGCAAGTTTTATGCCTACCTTTTTTTCGCACGCTCGCATCAGTTTTAGGATGTCTAAAGGATGTCGTCCGTATAATCAAATCAGCATGGCCTAAACTAGATAGGATGGTACCCAGGCTAAGATTATGGTCCGCTGCACACAGGACCAATCAGATATTCCGATGGCAAAATCGTCATGACGACAAAGACAGTGCTCCTGAGTCACCCGGGGATCTGTCCGCACTCAAACAGGGAGGAGCACTTCTTTTCACAAATGGTGTTGTTGCCCCCCCCTCCCTGTGGCCCTATTAACAGCAAAACGAATATTGTAGGCTTTTCACAAGAGATTTATGTCTTTACTCTGTGGCGAACTCAGAGGGAGGTTCGCGTCAAACTGCACCAAACAACACTAAAACTCCTGAGTGACAAGATCACAACGAAATAACGCAAACACAACGATACATGAAATGTTGATATACGCTACAGAAATAAACCTCTATACAATCTTTCAATTGTAGATGGAGAAACATTTAAAGCTGCACTATGTAAGATTTGGTCAATACAGAAAGTCAATTTTTCTACCATTTCTTTATATTCGGCTATTCCAAGATCAGGGTGCGCCAATAGCATCTTTCATCGTAATCGTCTTCTTAGGTTGCTTTCATCACATCCCGTTGGTATTTTTCAATCTTATTATCCAAATACAATCATTTTCCAGACAATTCTGCAGTTTGTTGGTAAATAGATGTTCAAAACATTATGCTGTGACCAATTAAATGCCCCAAATTAGCCTAAAATATGCGTTATATATCACTTTAATAATGCAATTTTTAAAATCAGCATTTTGTGATGAAAAAAATTAATCAAGGACTGAGTTTTATGATAAGACTAGCCTAATCTGATGTATTGTGCAAAAAAATAGATGATAATTGGACATTTTTTCTTTCCATGAGCACAATTTCAATATGTATTGAACGTTATGAAAAATGCTGTTTTTGACACATTATACTAAAAAATATCCTTGCAGCAAAAAATGGTGATGGAACTGGCCATTTTGCATGTTACTCATTTGGTATAGTCATATGTAACATAAAAATGTGTTTTTGTCCTGCTTGCACTTTGGAATACTATGGCAGATGGATTACAGTTACCTGTAGTTGTTGTCCGAAAAAATGCGTAGTGTCCGTATACTGGTAAAAAAGGTTTATCAAAAGGAATATGAAAGCTATTGGTGCATGTCAACTATATATTCTGAAACACCTAATGGTGGTGGCCTTATTACCAAAACCACTTTGTACTGTCATTGTATAAACATGAAATAATGACATAAATTGCCCAGCTGTAGTGTCCGTATACCACGTGTAGTGTCCGTATACCATATTCCATGTTAGTACCATACATGATTCTAATTTCATTTTTGTTGCATTTAAAAGGATTTTGTTCCAAATCTTATTTGTTATCCAACACAACAGTACAAATAGAGCCTTTCTTTCACGCAAGCTCGAAGTCTCGTCAGATTTGGTGAGATTTTGCATGATTTGGACTCTCAAGATGGTGGATCAATGCCAACGTTTTTTCTTGTTGTTGAAACTTTCCACCAAGTGATACCATCCGACTAAGGACAATATGAAGGACAAGAATATTCGTATAAAGCCCCTGTAATATTTGTTTGAACTTGAATATCTTACGTAATTTGGATTTCCAAGATGGTGGACATACTCTGAGTGTTGGGGAGACTAAACAGTTACAATAAATGCCAGTAATGCATGTAGCCCTATGGGGAAGTGAACAAAAAGGTGTCATTATCTCAGGAATCAAAACATCAGACTGCAATAACTCAGCCTCAAATACTAACCAGTTATGTCAACTGTCATCAGATTCATTCCTGAAAAACTCTATACAGCTATACTCCAGCCCCCCCCCCCCTATCAGAGCCCTTGGATAGGTCCTACAGACTTCCAACACCCAGTTGAAGACCATCCCACTATATCCGGGGGGTGCCAAAACCCACAAGGTAGAGAAAGACCATTTATTTGAACAAATTCAGCAAATACAGAGTCTATCCTACCACAGCCACTCCTATACTGCCCAGATTTCACACAAAAATCCCACCAAAAAAGTACTTTCAATGGTTTAAACCATGATTCTCACCGTGGGGTCTAGGCGCAGGCGCTAACTCTTTAGTCTCCCCTATTAGAAGAATGAAGTTCAGAATTGACAGCTGTCAATCAAATCACACAATGCCGGACAGGGTTGTGAGTTAGTATCCTGAGTATCAAAGACCTCTGACCAAAAACAGTCCCCTGGGAGTTGTGACCTAACAGGTGTCAGGGCAGCCCTCCTAAGCTAGGCTAGGAATGGCCAAGTTACCCATTATAGGTAGAAAATTGACAGAAACAAGTAAATAAAGTTAAAATTTGGTCACCCCCAGTACAGGGGGGACTTTGTTCCGTATAGTAGGCACGTGCATTCACTTTTGAGATGGAACAAAAGTCATACAGGGGCCCTGACAGGCCTAAAAGCAATACAAGTGTATAGAAACCATCACAAGGGGCAGCTATAAACAAGGCATAGAGCATAGAAAAACAGTTTGACAAGGTCAAAACACAATATTCACCTGGTATGAGATAGACCCCCCCCCTCACCATTAGGGACCCCCTCCTTCAATTCACATCTAGAATACAAAAAATCCAGTCCTCTGTACACAGAGCCTAGCTGCAGCTCAATTTTAATTGTGTACAGAACTACCAGTTTTTAGAAGAAATATCCCCAAATCATGTATCATACCATAATATATAACATTTTAAAATCAATATTAAGTAAATGTCTTGAACACAGCCTAGAACTAGCCCATTCCAAGTTTCAGGTCATCTGCCCTTCATAATTATGGTTATATAGGATCCAGAAATGTATAGTACAATTTCTAAAAACAGGCCTTCTAGTATTGCTGATATTCTGTAGTGTCCGTATACCTTAGAGTTCATTAGTTATTATTGGCTTACATCACAGCTCCTTAGCAGCACAGTTACTTGTAACAAGGTTTTCCTAGAACTTTTGGATAAACTTTTGAAACAAACAGAACATATTAATAGGATGCACTTCATTAATTGATTCATAAATAGAATAACAGTCATGTTTTGTTACATTTTTCAACTTGCCATTTCATTGGCCAAACTTTCAAGATAAGTACAGTACATATTGTTTAGGACACTAAGTGAACCCAAAATAGTTCTTAAAATCAAGGAAGCACAATAGGGCAATACATTGTTTATAGTTATGTTGCAAGTTGATGATTCAATCTTTGAAGAATGCAAGAAATGTTATTGAACGTACTTGGGCTGTAGTGTCCGTATACTGCCAAAATTTGAAGTGAACATGCAAGTTTAAAAGTGCATAACTCGAGAACCGCTTGTCATTATCCAAAAATTTAAAAAGTTCCTTGTTTGGGACGACTTGTAGTACAATATTCTGTACTGACAGTGGAAAATATGAAACTTGAAATTTGGGCCCAAGTGCACCACCCTGGCACACCCTGATCTTGGAATAGCCGATAGTATGTTGAATAAACATTGTAGAATGACATACCAGTATTCAGGAAGGAATGTTTCAACATCATTGCACCATACAAGCATGTTTGAAACTGAACTTTCAAAGCCAGTTGGCAGTTGGGGCATTGTGGCCACACATGGCTTATCAGCCAACTGCCCAGTGGGGTGCCTGATTACAGTTCACCACAATTTCTGCCAAACGTCCTTATCAGAGTTCTAGCAGTTTTGAACGGGGAAAATCCGCTTTATCAGTTCCCTACAAACTTGGCTAACATATTTTATCCTCATTCAAAAAGATATGAGTGTTTTTGAGGAAGATGATCTTCATAACATCAGCTGTTATCTAGATCCACTGAAGTGTCGCTAAGTAATTAGCCTACCCAGGGGTGCTGTCAGTGTGCAGGAAGTAGTTGTTTACAAACATTAGGCTTCATGTTGAGGTGGTGTCAAAGACTTTTGCAGCTTGTTTTTGTACAGTTAAAAACACCATAGATGCCAGAAATAGACGAATAAATGATGGTAATATGCTGAAAAGTGGTTGTCCATGTCATTTGTATTAGGATTTGTTCACAAGTATATTTTCAACTTTTGCGCCAAAATGTTACATAGTGCAGCTTTAACAAAATCTGGCAAACATTCCCACGGTGGTATGCACACATGGACACTGTCTTTGAAAACGATTTGCAGGAGCTTACAGACCTAGACGTCCCTATGTCTGTGCTGAGTTTGTCAATTTGTTCAACTACGCTCTGGGAAGCAGATGACTCCCATAAGACGAGCTGCCCGCTCACAGACCGATTTGCGCACCGTCATTTAAGCTTTCCCCGTCTGAGCCCGCTTCCAGTGTGCATTAGAACTACATCTGTGCGTCTTTATGAACTTCCATGGATGAGGTCCTATAAACAGATTGTCTAGCATCGAGGCTCGTTAAAACATATTAAGCTCTGTGTTAGTGTTCTGATTGTGGGAATTCATCATTCAAATCCCAGGTTTGAATTGTGTCTGGGTATATCGGTCTTTTAGTTTTTTTAGCTCTGCTATAGAGGGATTTGGTAGAACGCTGCCCACAAAGTTACGGAGTTGTTAAAACTTCAAACGCATCGTGTACGCGTATATAAGGATGATATCCTGTCTATAGCTAGTTTCCAAATATTATGTCAGAAAAGTAGCCTCCGATGCAGACTCCTCCCGGCTGTTTTCTTTTTCAAGTTATTGTTTATATACTATTACATTTTTTTTCTTATTGCCGGCCAACAACAAGAAAAAAATGTAGTAGTAAAACTGAAAACAGCCGGAAGGAGTCTGCAACGGAGGCTATCACAAACCGTCCAAGCTATCTATATCGTAACGTTACTGTATCACTTTTATGACTCCACATTTGTGTTCGTGACGGTCTCTTTTCTCAGAGGATCCCAAACAGAAATAAATCATCGACCCAGTTGAAGTTTGACCAGTAGTTAGTGACGACATAATGTTTCATTTGGCTGTAATCTATCTGGAGGGTACTCGGAATATTGTTCCTGCATAATTTAACTACTTCCTAGTTCAACTTTATTGTCAAGTTGCTAATACAATGTTTATCACTCAGAAAAATATAATCTTCAGAACCAAAACACTTCCAGCTACTGAGTTCCCCTATAAGGGTTGGCGATTCAGTAAAACGCAACATGCATAAAATAGCGTTTGCCCATTCATGTAACGTTGGATAACATAAATTCGGGATTTTTCCGATAATGGTTGACTGAAATCAATCTAGCAGAACAATAAACCATCCTTTTTTTCTATTATTCTGTCAGTATCATGTACTATCTTTGCACTAATCATATATATGGTAGATTTTGTCTCTAGTCGTGCTGACACCATAATATTTCAACTTGAAACCACCGTCCGCCGCACGCACAATGACGGTGCTGTCGGACAGGGGGGCACATTAATTCGGGAGAAAAGATTCGTCTTGAATATCTTACCGCTAATCACATTTTATACAGCAGCTATTCGTTCCATCCTTGGCTTGAGGAGAGTGCTATGGATATAGACGTGTCCAAGTAAAAAAAATACACGAAAAAACGGCCGTACCGCACGCATCAGGCCTTCGGGAACAACCCCTGTGTTGAGTCGGTAGAACGTCACTCAAAGTTCACCCCCACCGTCATGGAAATTTGTACATTATTCATCGGGGCGTTAGCTGGATGCCGTAGAAATGGTAATACTACTATGTCCATGTGTTTCTGCTTGTGCTAAGAGCAAACTTTGAGGAAAATATCGCCATCAGTCCACTATCACACACAACATTTAGACAAAAAAGTGTTCCTCGCAAACGTTTGTCGTCTGCCGAATAGCAGGATTCTGGGTAACGAATATGGCGGCGGGAAAATTCACCGTAGTGCCGTAGCCATTGGTTGCAGCAACAAAGAGGCGTTTTGATGATTAATCACACTTAGAGTCCAGTTGTAGGTTAGCAAAAGAGATTCTAATAAGTTGCATTGTAAATAATTGTGTTTAGCAGGAAGCGGATGTGACATTTGTCTTATAAACCAGCGAACAACTATGTACATATAATTCTCCCACGAAGCCCTCAGACTGTGACAATAAGGGACGGAGAGTTTTTGACGTAGCCAACTTCTAATGCATGGTTATCGAAGCTTTTCAGACAGTGTTCTGAATACGTTAGTCTGTCAAGTTTGCATTTCTAGCGGTATTACTGATGTTGCATCTAGCACATATCCCTAAACACCCCGTTTTCGAAAAATCCCGAATTTAAGTACCCCGCGAATTTATGTTACCCAACGTTAAGGGAACATCATAAAACATGATTAATTCTGAGGTTCCATTAGAGCTACGGCTTCTCAGCTATAGTACAGAGTGAGTGTGTAAGAGTGTGATAAAAGCTATAATCAGGCCGATCCCATAGCCCTGCCACCACCGTTAAAAAGTAGAAATGCAAAAATGCAAAAATTTCTTTCATTGGTCGAACCGATAATTGTCATGCTATCATTGGTTGAACTGCTAATTGTGATAGACAGTCAGAATCGGTCTACTGAGGACACCGTTTTAAACGAAACACTGTTTTTTAATGGCTACGAATGAACTCAAATGTATTCCCTGTGCAGTCCTGATGTTAAACTTACGCTACGTACGGCCCTGAAGACATGACCTGAATGATTTGTTTCTGATTGTCCATTTTCAAGAGATTCGAGACATCTTGTCTCTATATAATTAGTGTCGGTACCTTCAATACTGATTGGGTCATGTCTGTATCGCTCTTTATCCTAATTTGAAAATCCATCAGTGACAAGGCGAGCAGAGGTCGCACAGATACTGTAACATGAAAGATGCCTACGTGTCACACCCTCAACAGAGGCTTTCAAGCTGAAAATAGGAACATTTGAGGATTACCTGTTATCGCTCTACGATAAGCGCCTTATACAGATTACCTCACACTAATCGCAACTATGCGGCAGAGGTTTCTATTATTCAGTTATTTATTCGACGTCACAGATTAAAAGCTGTATAAAGCCGGCAACAGAAACCTGGTTTCTCTACAAGGCCGGCTCCTCGGCAAATATACCAAGGGTACATTCGGCCCACTTTAGAATACGCCGCACCAGTCTGGAGCCCTAGTATCACTGCACAACAATCCATGAAGGTCGAGAGAATACAAAAACGAGCCCTGAGAATTATCCTCGGCCCCCAATATATATCTTATAACGAAGCCCTAACACTTTTATGTCTCCCCTCCTTGGAAAACAGGAGGAAAAACCTTAGCCTTCGGTTTGCCAAATCCTTACTTCGAAATCCTACCTTCAGGAGTTGGTTACCCCCAACCCAATCGGACATCCACGCTAGAAATCTAAAAGGCGCCCACCAACTTTGTATCCCTTTGGCAAAAACAAATCGCTATAAAAACAGTCCCATTCCATACTTTACTCATCTATTGAATACATACACCTGATAAAATCTCCCGACGTTTATTCATTTAGTTTACAGTTTGATGTTAGACATTGTTTCATCTTTTATCATTTGTTGTCAAGAATTTCTGTATTTGTTTTCTTATTCCTCGTACAATACGTTATCCTTTTCTTGTTTCTAGATTTTGAATAGCACTAGTTGTTTGAATTTAAGTTAGATTTGTTAAATGTAATACGCCTAATGTACGCAATTCAGCATCCTTTTCTGAGGACGCTGCCATGTACTTCAGCGATGTATGAATGATCGAATCAATAAACTTACTATATATACAATGAAACAAACAATAAATGTAGGAAAAACTTACCATCTAAATAATGCTACTGACAAATACAAAAGGTTATCATTAGAAAACAATAATGGAAGTAAATACAGCTATGATAAAACTACGATGCTGAAAAACCAGGTATGAAATTAATTTGCGAGGCACTGGTTATATCTACAGATAGAGGACCATGGCAGGTATATATGTTGTCAGTTGAATATATGGAGTTTACCCGGCATTTATGATAAATGAACAACTAATAATTTCTTGATAGATAGAATGCTGAAGTTTGAGTGCATGTGTTGACGTATTGTTACAGGTTAAGTATTCCAGATACGTTTAATTCGACTGAAGTATAAAAAAGGAAATGTTTCAGTTTTACATGAACGAACAGCAAGTTGAAATTGGTCGGTGGAGCGAAGATATCTACTTGGTGAATAAACTTTAACGAAACGAAATATATCAATGAAATAAAAACGAGAAAGCATTTAATTAAAAAGAAATAAGATATCAAAAAGCTCCCGCCTATGACACAGTGACAGAAGATTAGCGATGGCAAGTCTATCCCTGTATGACAGTTCATTGCTGTAACATAAGTATTTGGTGGCTCTCCGTTGTACTCTCTCGAGGCCTCGACCTTACGCATGAAAAATCTCGTGTGCGGGGACCACACATGGGAGCAATAATCCAAGTGTGGAATTACTAATGAACGTTATAAGTTGAGTTTGACTCGTGATTTCTGGCACTTCTAGCGGTAGTTGCGATTGCAGCTAAATGGTCACCTTTTATTTTAACGTTCGAGTGTAGATTTGACGCTCTGTGTACCAGTTTCACAGCATCTTAGAATAACAACTTCACCTTTCAACCGGAGAATTTGGTTTATCCTTCATGACTGCCACTTTCCGTATCAGCTTAAAGGAAAAGCTAGTACTACAAAATCACCCCATACATTCAGATGACGTGAGCAACCAGCCTTCAGTCTGCTACTGATAGTTATTGTGTTCACATCGGCGGAGGCTAGGCCAAGGCAAGTTACTTTTCAAGACACTTTGAAATGTACAGATACCAGATAATGAATTGAAGTATATACGGTTGTTTAGCTTCACCTAACGCAGAATATAGAGTAATGACAACTCTGGCTTGCCATGCTCTGGCTGGTAATGTCGGTATGACTTCGCGGACTCGGTCGTTCATTCGGTGGTAATAGGAACCATCATTGAGTTATGATACCGTATAGACCTCAGACCTCAAGTGCCACAAGTGGTGAATAATAAACCTCAAGTTGTCAATTATTACAACAAGAGTTCGGAGCTCCATGAAATGTGTATTAAATTTTGCCCATATTTGCATAGTTTATGTTCAACTAGGTTCACTGTCACAAAACTTCCAAATGCCACAAGTATGAAATTCCAGTTATCTACCAACATGGAATTACGGTGTTTTCGCATAAATTATGCAAATTAGGTCTTCATTTGCATAAGTTTTATCTATCAATGTCCCTTCATTCCTCAGTTACATATGTTGCATTTTTGAACTGTCGTACCATTGAACGGAGTGGGTTGATACATGCAACATGATTATGCAAAATTAGATTCTGATTTGCATTATCAACATTTCATTATATCAAGTAACACTTAAGCTATCCTCATAATAGAAACAAGTATACAGGTTTGGTTGTATATCCCTTTGTGGTTTGACCACTATCTGTTGGGTCCCTTGGGAATACATGCCCTAGCTTCAAAACTAACAGGTGTGAGCTGCCACCACGTGCCTAGAATGGAAATATAGATTTTCCTCAATACATAATGCCTACGTGGACTACATTTGTGTCTAATCCAGCCAGCGCTTGTTCTTCCTGAGAAAACTCAAATACTTTCACGTCGCCTTTGAAGACACCGTCTACATCCCCTCCGTGGGCCCGATTATCGAATATTAGTATGCTGCACCAGTATGGCATCACCGTCTGGCTACGTCCCAGTCTAACAAAATCGAGATAATCCAGCGCGGAGCAGCGCGAATCATTCAGGGATCAAACTACACCAGCTATGGCGAAGCCTGCTCACAGCTCGGCCTATCCTCTCTCCACCTGCGGCGTGAGAACCTGACTTTGAAGTTTGCTAACTCTCTTTTAACATTGAAGTTTGCTAACTCTCTTTTAACATCGAATCAATACCGTCACCTCCTGCCGCCTAACAGACAGAGTATCAGTGGCAGACAGACTCGTTCCTCTAATAACCTGGACTTGTTGTACTGTAGAACTGAACGGTGCAGGAATAGTGCTGTCCCCTATATGACACGTATGATAAATCACTGATCGTGCAATCGACATCTGTACCTGGACAATTTTGCACTGATTGCTACTAGGCCTTGATGCCTTTTAACTTAATATATCAGACCTCTCAATCTGCAAGTTAAATTCAATTGTGGATTTTAGATTTATGTATTTCTTATTCTCAATTTTGTCTTGGTACTCAGTAATATTCAAATATTTTAATGATTATCATGTTCTTGTTGATGCCCTTTTATGAGTTGGGCTGGTCTTGTCGCGACATGTAAGTGTGATTAATCAATAAAGTATTACTACTGATTACTGTGTGCGAGTAAATTTTGGTTTCAAAATGAAATCTGTAATCTCCTAATGTATCAAAACGACAAATGTAAATTTTCAAAAGCGTTTCTCAGAAATTAACCAATGCATTTACATGTATAGTAAAGGGTCTATGCGTCATACAGGAATCCGTATCTCTTATATGGGTAGGAATTTTCTTACGAATTTTTTTTTCGAAATCAATCGCTTACAAAATGCCTGCATTGATGTCATCCTTTAAATTTACTTGCTGTGGCCTAACAAAGGTCTACGCTAGTATTTTGCTGGAAGCTACAGTAACTATTCCATCACACACAGACTATATTTCTACACATGCTGTAGTCAATGCATGCTTAATTTTTTTCCCTATCAAATGTCCCAATGAACATTCCTTCCTCCGTATCACAAAATCATAGTCTGAAGTTACAAGTGGGCATCATTTCCAGTTTTTTAATAGAAACGTGCCAAAGTGCATGGATTTCATCCATAGAATAATATCACTGTTGTCTATGTAATTGTGATGAGTAGAAAATTTTCCAAACACAAAGGAAAAGTCTTTCATCAAAATGATGATATACAGCCGAGCTTTTTAAAGACCGAAGCATTATTGACGCAACGATACATTGTAATACATTTCACTTAGTAGCAGAGTGCAGGATACTGGAAAATTCAACTCGGTATCTGAGATTTGATCACGCACTCCCATCCTGGCTCCTCCTATCTACATCCGTTGGAAATTATATTCTGATAAACAAAATGAGCGTCGGACATATGTCCATTGAACCTAGTGATAGTTTCATTCGTAATCTTAGGCCATTTTTGATAGTTGTCATTCATGTTCATGCGCTGTGATCAGGCTTATAGGAAATGTATCTGTCGTGTGGCTAGGATTGTTGGCTTAGAATCAGAAGGTCCTGGGTTGGAACCTCTTGCAGGACCCATTGTTGTGCTCTCTTAACGGTGCACACTGCAGTTCTTCTGCGACCGGGGTCCGTGGTAGTGCGCGACAAAAAAGTGACGAACGTGTTTCGAGGGTCTGGGCTCGAGTTCACATTTCTCAAAATGTGCTTCGAACTGACGTTAGATACCAACGAGGCTGAAAAGGGTATGAATTGGTGAAAATCTAGTTTCGATCCGAGCCTTACTTCCGGAAACTCACCCGCGTTGATAGTAAAGTGGTTGGTGGGGAAGATACGTTGACCGTTTTATCACATACCTCGTTTTTTGTCCGCTCTCGAGCTCCCTGGGATATATGATATTCACAGAAGCAGTACCATAACGGCGGCCATCGACAACATCAGCAACATCAAAGACTCCACAACTAAGACTGTTATTCTCCACGTCGGATCCAACGACCTAGATAACAGCAAAACACACCCTGACTCAGTTCAAAGGACGCTCCATAACACCAGCAAGCTACTCAAAACAACAAAGAAGTCCTTCCCGAATGCGAGGGTAGCTGTGTCCCAGGTACTACAAAGAGGGTCGAACCACAATTCCACATTGAACACAAACATCAAAGCATACAATCAGGAGGTACTCAAACTATCAAAGAAATCAGACTTCATATACATCAAACACAGGAAGCTGACCCAAGACAGGCGGCTTTATCTACAGGACCAAATCCATCTAGACCCCAGGAGTGGGACAAAACTCCTAGTAGCAGATGTAAAGCGAACTCTTGCATCACCGTCTATTCCACCAGCGAGCCCGGCACAGCCCCCCATGACGCGCCCACAACATGGACACCGTCCCTCCGGCCAGCATACTAACCCGGGATCTCTACCCACCGCCACCAATCGTGACAACGTCATCCCGTCACGAGGCGGTTTCAGAGGACAACCATTCAAGAACAGCGCCAACGCCGTGCCACTTGGACCAAGGATCACTCCTAGTCAACCATCTAAGAGTAGCTCGACAACAGGAGGCCAACAGGTTGGGGGAACTCAACACGTTACAACAACTTCGATCACCACGCTGCAGCTACCGGTACGACTCAGCAAACAGGCCGCTCTACCATGGAAGGAGATCGGTAAACGCATCCGCAGAGCATGGGACATTCTTATATCCTGATCTCTGGTTCCTTGAATGAACTTTGATTTGATCCGGTGAAAACATTTAACGCGACCGAGGTAAAGTCATTCCCTTTCTTCGGTTATACATTTTGCTATTCACATATATTCTGTCCAGTTTTTCATACTAGACGATGAATTATGTTCGTTTTTCTTTCTCCGTTTTCTCTATTGTGTGACTATATGCCATAATAACCGACTCCGTGTAGCTATTATATACCCTCATTCAAATTCAGAGGATGCCAAAAAAGTCTGCCCTAGTTTTTTCTTCTTGGAACATCCAAGGCAGCTGTTGTAAGAAATTTAACGATGAAGAATTTATTTCCTATGTAGTAAATAGTGACGTTATTTGTGTCCAAGAGACCTGGTTGGACAGTCATGTAGAATTAGATATACCAGGTTATAGTGTTTTCTCTAGCAGTAGAATTAGAAGTAAAAGGGCAAAACGAAATTCGGGGGGTGTTGCAGTTTTTTTCAAAAGTTTGTACAGGAAAGGGATTTCTAAATTAGCCAGTAGTACGGTAGACAGTGTATGGTGCAAGTTTGATAAGCATTTTTTTGGTCTCGAAAATGACTTATATTTATGCAATGCCTATATCCCCCCCGAATCTTCTTTTAAATCGACTCATGAATCTCCCTTTGAAATTCTCTCTAATGACATATGCAAATACTCTAATCTAGGTGACATCGCTGTGTTAGGCGATTTAAATGCAAGAACTGGCTTGCTAATAGAAAATTATTTTGACACTTTTGCGCTTGACAATCCTACATCGGACGGTATCAGTTTCACCAAAAGTAGACATAACAGAGATATCAAAGTTAATAACTATGGCAAAACATTGATAGATTTATGTTCAGCAGCGGATTTGACTATTCTAAATGGCAGATTCGCGGGGGACCTAAAAGGCGACTTTACCTGTTATCACTATAATGGATCTAGCGTTGTCGATTATTGTATTGTAAGCAAGTCTCTATTGTCCGATGTACAATATGTAAGTATTAGTCCAATCACCCAATTTACCGACCATTGCCATGTTTCCTTCTCACTGTCAACAAAGTATTCCCCTCATGTTCCAAAAACTACCAACCAGATTAAACCCAAGCCAACAGCATTCATTTGGAACGATGAATCAAAATTAACATATCAAAGTACTCTAGATAATCAATATACAATTTCAGAATTTCAAAAATTTTGCCAAACATCTTTCTGTTCGACAGAAAAAGCTGTCACAAACTTCACAGATTTATTGTTAGACGTAGCTAAAAAGTCACTTAAAGCAAAGCCCATTAGACAAACAAAGAAACCCACAAAAAGCGGTAAGAAAAACAAAGCTTGGTTTGATCAGTGCTGCTGGTCTTCACGCCAACGTTTGAAAAGACTATCGCTGGCATTGAAGAAAGAACCGTGGCTAAAAGACACTAGAAACAAATATTTCACAGCTTTGCGTGACTACAAAAAACTCATCAAACAGCGTAAACGGAAGTACAATTCCGACCTTCTGTTAAAATTGGAACATTTTAACAAAAACAATCCAAAGGAGTTTTGGTCACTTTTAAAGTATTTGGACAAAGAAGTAAATGGAAAACACAAGTCAAATACTTGCGATCCCAATATTACGTCAGAAGAATGGATACAACATTTTACAAGTTTAAATAATCTGATTAATGACAATAGTTTTGACACTATTTTCGAAAAAACGGTCACTGAATACCTTAATCAATTAGATAGTCAAACCCCAAGCCCCTTAGATTTCCCATTTACTGCAGGGGAAGTCTTGAATGGTTTAAGTTTATTGAAAACGGCAAAAGCTTCCGGTATTGACTCAATTTCAAATGAAATGTTGAAGTATGGGGCAAAAACCTTATGTCAGCCATTAGTGACTCTGTTCAATACTATACTCAACAAAGGCAACTTTCCTTCTAACTGGAACACAAGTATTCTTACGCCAATATTCAAATCAGGCGATAAATCTAATGTAGACAATTACAGAGGAGTAGCAATTTCTAGTTGTCTATCCAAATTATTTACGCTCATCCTAAACAACAGGTTACAAAACTTTGCAGAAAGTAACAACCTATTAGATGACTCTCAATTTGGGTTCCGGAAAAGATGTAGAACTTCAGATAATATATATATCCTAAAATCTTTAATAGACAAATACACAAGTAAAAAAGGTGGGAAACTATTTGTATGCTTTGTTGACATGAGGAAGGCATTTGACAGTGTTTGGCGGGATGGGCTGTTCTATAAGTTGTATCAATGTGGTATTGGAGGAAATTTCTTTAATATTATAAAATCCATGTATAGGGACGTGAATTATGCCGTTAGATTAGACAATGGACTATCAAACTCCTTTCCTTCCGTATGCGGAGTAAGACAAGGATGTAATTTAAGCCCTTTACTATTCAATTTATTCATAAATGACATATCTAAGTGCTTTGATCCCACGAAATGTGATCCTGCAGTCCTAACTTCAAAATCCCTAAATTGTTTATCCTGGGCAGACGATCTCGCTCTGATATCATCGTCAAAACAAGGGCTACAGCATTGTATTGATTGCCTAGAAAAGTATTGTAAGAAATGGAAACTATCTGTCAATGTTTCAAAAACCAAGGTTGTTGTTTTCGGCAAAGGTTCTAAGAAGAAATACAAATTTCATATTTATGATAAAGAAATAGAAATCACTGACAGCTATACCTACCTCGGTATTCCGTTTACATCATCGGGTAAGTTCAAAACTGCCAGGAAATATTTAAAAACCAGAGCAATGAGAGCACTTTTTAAACTCAAGGCTCTTCTACTCTCTAACAATGACATTTCAATCAATCTTGGGAAAAACCTATTTGATAAATTCGTCAAGCCCATCTTTATGTACGGCTCAGAGATCACATGCTTTGACCGTTCTTCCAAAACTATGAAAATTATTGCATCACATACCGGTAACATCCGTGAATCTTCTCAAAAGGTTCTGTCAACTTTACTAAAAATACTTGATATTCAAAATAACTTTCCTGCCACCATTCGAAAAACCATCTCTTCTGAATCTAATAGTACCTATGTTGTATGTTTCGAAAGAAATACAGATAAAGAAATACTAATGCGTCATGCCAATAGCCAAACTCTACGAGAGAACGGCTTCCAAATCATAAACCTACACGCAAATCAACATATTCCAGAATTTGACATCATCGATATACGTTTCCAGAAATTCCTGTTAGGTATACATGCCAAAGCCTCAAACGATGGTGTCAGAGGAGAAATGGGAACTTTCCCAACGATGATGGACGCAGAAATGCAACTTGTAAAATACTGGCACCGCTTAGTTCATTTACCCGAAGATACCTTACTTCGGGAGGCATACAATGCTGTTCTTTTAGGAGAACATGATTGGGTTGTCCACGTGAAAAATATCCTCAACTTCCACGGTTTTGGACATATATGGCTGAACCCGAAGTCATACCATATAGATATAATCAACACTCAGCTACGACAACGTCTACAAGATGTTTATATACAAAATTGGCATTGCGCTATTCGAAACAATTCCAAACTTTCCTTTCTTTCTACCTTAAACAAGATTTATAAGCAAGAAAACTACCTTTCAAACATTAAGAGCCTCGACGTACGTAGAGCAATCACAAAACTCAGAATTGGCTGCCATAAATTAAGTATAGAAACGGGGAGATTTCAAAAACTCCCTATAGACCAGAGGGTTTGTCCATTTTGTCCAGAGGTAGTTGAAGACGAATATCACTTTTTGATTGTATGTCCCAAATATTTTGATTTACGTAATTCTCTATACTCAATGCTATCGTTGGACTTACCAGGATTTATCTCAATGGACTTAAATAGCAAATTTAAGTACATAATGACATGTGACAACCCATGCATGGTATACATTGGGAAATTTATCAAAGAATGTCTAGACGTAAGAAACTCCTCCAATAATTGTAAAATCCCATTGTCATCCCATACTACTACACCATATTGTATAAGATAGACTAGTACACCATATTGTATAAGATAGACGGATTAGCCTAGTAGAATGTTATCTATGTACCAGTGAATGCCATACTCTGTACCCTGTACAATTGTTGAGCAATAAAGTTATTATGATAAAACGGTCACAATCTTCCCCATCAACCTCTGCTTGGAGAGTGACCGCAAGGTCAAGTAATCCGTGAAGATAAGACTCAAATCATAGGTTTTCTCCATACTTTTGGATCCAGATTTTTCGGTTATCGATATAGCAATGTGTAATCTTTTATATTTCCTGAAGTCCCAACTTCGTAGCGTTTTACGGTTGCGCAGTTTTGGTCGTCCGCAAAGACTTCCTGGTATCAGTGCGCGATAACGGTAACCCGGTCTTGTCGCCTGATTACGCGAATCATGCGTTCTATTTGTGTTTTGCATCGTTTCGCGCCATCGGGGATTGCGGAAAACGTATCCTTACAATTTTTTTTCATTTTTCATTATTGCAAAGACAGAATGATGACATTTATTGTCGTGTCAGTCATTATCCTGGGAAAATCTGTCTTTTACGTGCAGCGGCCTTGGTAGAATGCAAAAAAAATAGCAGTTTTCCACAGAAAATGTCAACCGAGCTTGTCGGTCACTGGCAAGGCACCCCTTTCCACCGGAAACATTGAATTGCCCAGAAAACGATGTTTGGAGTAGCGCTGAGCGTCTTTCTGAGAACGTGTCAGATCGGCCCCGAATCGTAAAAAAAACTCCTTAGGGGCCTTCGCCTTTGACGTATTACCCACAATGCATTTCGCTGTACATGCGCAGTTGGAACCATGAAGCTCCTCATTGCGCAATGCCGTGTGTATGAAGATGCGTTACTCACACATGGTCTCGCCCAGGTACCAGGGGTAGACTATCCAGGTGTCCAGCAGGCCTACGGGCACGCACACCAGCAGGAACAGCAGGTCAGCCACGCTCAGGTTCACCAGGAAGTAGTTGGTGGTTGTGCGCATGTCCAGACACCTCCACACCACCACACACACCAGGATGTTTCCAGCCACGCCCGCCGCAAAGATGACGCAATACAGGGCCGTCACGGCTATCCGGGCCGTCTCAGTCATGTCGGTGTATACAGGGTCTATCCACTGAGGATCCGACTCATTCAAACTCTGACTACAATTACAGTCTGTCGTGTCGTTTACGCACGAATAATTCATCTTTTTTAAAGTAATGATGTAAATGTTCAATAATCAAAATAGTCTCTGCTACAACATAAATGGCTGTTTAGTGTCAAGATAGTCCTCTCGCACCACTAGTACTAGTCTCCAACCAAAAGTCTACGAAAAGTCAATATTACTTCGTTTTGTCTGATTTAACCTCACGTACCCGTTCCACACGAGTACACACGTTCAGATTCAAATGGCCACGACATTTCCTGCAAGCCCCCACGCCCTTCCACTGAACTTAACACCCTTCTATACTTCCTTTCTTAAAGTCATTGTCGTCAGTGTAACTATTCACAACTGGTGTCCATATACGTCCTTCAGAATTCAAGTTTTGTCAGAGACGGAGATCAGGTCTAACTAACGCCGAGTGTCTGTCTGTTGGTCACGTGGCCATGTTAAAGTCCGATCCAACTTGTCAATATACCTGTAAATAAATAGATAAATAGATATTTTGAAAATCCGGTCACAAGTCTACACGTGGCCGTTTATAACTTAACCTACGGCCGGTCACAACTCTACTCCAGAGTCGGACTTGGGCTGAGTGTGCTCCAAGTGTGCTTGGAAAATGTCTGTGTAAACTGGGCCTAAACCGGGCCTCAAAGGCTCCATGTATAAAGAGGAGCCACACCTGCACACTGATCGAAAAGACTACGAGCCCATCCCCGTGTGAGTGGTTCAAACCTTACAGTCTGTACTTACTATACAAAATCGGTGTGTTTTATGGCGGTTTATCGGTTATGCGAAATAACCATATACATGTAAGTACTAACGTTACATGACCAGTTATCGTGCACAACCAGTTATCGTCCAGTTTGGGTCATGTCCACATGTCGCGGTGTATTATGCAGAAGCATGTTCTCATGAGCAATAAATAACGTCATAACTATGATCCTTAGCCATAACTCTTCTTTATACTCAATACAATGAAATAGGTTTACGTCCAGCAACATAACAAAATAAACTCCTGAATCAGTAACAACAAGTTTCATGGAAGCGTGATGCATGACGTATTTCATATGTAATCCGACACCGCGTACTTCATCGTGTTTTTTCAAACTTACACGATAGCTAGCAACTGTTAAAAGTAGCCGACGTTAAGCCTTTTTTTGATGTTCAAACTATCCATGGTGATTCGAGGTTGAAAACTCTTACAAGTTTTAGGAAGGTTTGATACAACCTAGCGACCTCCGCACTGGTGGTACATTTTTGCACAGCAAAACATTATGGCCATGCGTTATCAAGTGCCGCCCATGTCGGTGAAATTCACTACACAACATTGTCTTCTTCAATCGCGTCAAGCAAGCGGCAGGACAATATAGTGGTTTTACTATCATTTGTCTGTAGACTACTTTGGACAGTTACTGTGCATTTTTTTCTGGTCTACGTATACGTTCTTCAAGTATAGCGCTAGAAGGAGAAAGACTGAAGTGGACGATAATGGGTAACCCTAGCACAATTGTTCATCATAGACCTCAGTGTAATCCATGCTTGCACGGCGTTAAACAGAACAGAGAAAACTTACAGACCATGCATTTTCTTTTTAGAAGAGCTGATATTTCTTCCCATGGGTTAAACATTTGGCTCTGTCCGCGCGGTTTGAAGATTCGTTTTTGATAAATTGGATGGTAGTTGGTAATGTTACGTTAGTCTAACCTACAGCGCTGTTCGCATTTGTTACGTCCGTGAAGCAAGTACAGAATAAAGAAAGAAATGAACAGCTGAATTTTGGGAATTTTAACTTAGGCACACGTGCGTTTTCCAAACGCATAACACCAACTTTCACTCATCAGCAATAAGTTCTAAAGATATAACACACCCCGGTCTGTGCGATACAAATCATGCGTTGAGTGCTGTATGACAGAATCTTACAGTAAGGCACATGGCTATCTCATCTCTTCCACAGTTGAACATTGCATTATATTTAGGCGCATAGAAGCGCTAATAACTGTGCGAAACAACATGAAGGAATACGGCGAGCAGCTGAATCAACGATGGAGCTCTCACAGAAATATTCTAACCTGTTAAAGGTGTGTTTGAGTACAAATACGCTTCGGGAGGTTCCCATTTTTGTTTCTTTGCATTTGTTTGTTTATATAATGCATATCCTGTGAACCGCCTCATGGCACAACGCATCAGGTTTGTACTGATGAGTACGAGCTGCATATGTCCGGACAGATTCATTTGATCCACTCACACCGGGAAGAGCCCCTACTCCTTTCGATAAGTGTGGTTCTTTTTAAACGTGCTTTGGGTGTGGCTCTCATCAAAACGGGAACCTCCATTTAACGTCTCATACGTGGGTCGTCCCCAACGGAAGCTAAGTACTCATTTAGACCTAAGTCGAGTGAAGAAATTGGTGTTTATTACAAAAGCAAAGGGCGCAACATCGGGGCCTGTCAGGGATTCGAACTCAGCGCCAATATCAAACCTTGATAGAATTCTATTTCTCATACAGGTACCCGACATATCTCGTAGGGTAAGTCTTACTCTATGACTCCGGATTCAACATTACGCTCTGATCTATTGAAGAAAACAGCTCACTACAATTGGGGAAAACTGTCATGCCGTAAACAGCTGTTCGGCACTCCTTGGAAGCTTGAGCTGAATAAAGTGGCGTCGCGTGGCGTAATGGCAGGGTGTTTGGCCCAGAACCCAAACGTCCTGAAGTGAATCCCTTCACTCAGGTGACAAATGGCTTCGGTTAGGGACGTACCTCGGAAGGGACGTTAAATGGAGGTACTCAGGTGTTTGAGCAATGCCACACCTCGAGCACGTTAAAAGAGCCCACCACACTTATCGAAAAGAGTAGCGGTCCTTCCCGAAGTGAGTGGAGCAAATGGACCTGTCCAGATATGCAGTTTTTATCGTTCCGTACAACACTTCCCAGCACCATGAATGGCTGTTGACGTTAAATGTCTGGACAACAGATCCGTGCACTCTGTATGTGCTAAACATGATAACCTACACTGTCTTTCTTTGGGAGAGGGAAACAAAACTATTGCAGCCCACCTCAATTTTACGCCGGCTCTTTTTTGCAACACCCTCTGATTTCTTTTTATACATTGGCCTGTTATTTCACGGGGGTATGTCACTGGGCTGTGACACGTTGGTGACCTCGCGGAGACCTAAGTTGGTTATGTGTTACATTAATTTCATAATGGGGATATCATGCAAAATGTACAAGTATGACTAAAAAGACAACACAACACACATCGTAAAAAGATTCACTTTTTATCGATGAAATTCGAGGACCGCTCTGTCAAATCCCTCGGTCGCAGGGAGGTCGCCAACATGCCGAAGTCCAGTGAAATGTGTTGGGAAGACTTACCTTGGGAACGGCGGTGATAGACACAGCGCAGGCAGCAAGCAGCGCCTTCTTGACGCCGCCACTCTCCCTCCACGGCGACGCAAGACTGAGTCCCTTCTTACTCGGTGTGCTGTACTGGTGGGCGGTGCGTGGGACGTGCGTACGTGACTACAATATTAATGGTGCGCAATTTATCATTCTATGTTTTATCGATGCCATAAGCATAATTCTTACAATGCAAAAGTAGGTAAGTACATGAAATATTGCTTTGTTATTAAAAAAGATCTTGAAACCCTATCTGATTGTAACACGATATTAAAGTTTATTCCTAATTACGCCCCCCCCTCCTCCGCCCCCACCCTACTCGGATGGTGCCCTCGCTGAGACGGACCGATTTGACGGAGCACACTGCGAGTTGCATGGAGAGAAAACGAATTCTTTAACGATTTGTGCGTTTTGTACCCTTTTCAGTCATACTGTTATATTTTTCATAATAGTCGAGGGTTAAGGGAATCCAACTTAGGTTGTAGCGCGACTACCGTATGGTGGACTGCTGGCCTTAGCAATTACATTGTTAAGATTTAATTTGTATATCTATGGTGTACTTTGTATATAGTTGACTGTACGAAAGTTGATTCAATAAAGTTTGTTTTCTCCATGTTTTATTTCGAAGTACAGTACAGCCTAGGTTGCAAACTGTAACCTATGACCTGCTAGCTCCTCTGGCATATCATTCAGTCTATTTGGCCAGTTTCTGCTATTTTTCCAGTAACATGCAAAGTCTGGAAGAGACTGCACCCTCCCTCCAAAAAGACAATCTGCTTGGGATCTAATATCAAACTTTCCTCTGAGATATCAAACTATCATGACAACATAATGTTCTCATACTAGCACCTTCATTTTCGCTGCAGAATCAACCGTGGCCGATAGGTGTCTCTCGAAAAATAGCTGCTTCGAGAAAGATCTCAACTCTGCACCCCAACAACTAAATAACCTAGCCAACCTGAAAATCAACCTTCTTGACGACCAAGACGTTGTACCTGTAGTGCTGTAAAGATGGGCGTTCACAACGTACCAAAGGCAACACGATTTTTGAAAGGCTTTGATACACATCGATATGCATTGATTTTCATGCTCTGACTCGTAAAAACCGAGACCAGTAATCCCCTTGCAGTTGTAAATCCTCGAGGAGAGAATGCTCCAGACAAACGGAATTGGATATAATCCATAGCGCGCCACATGGTAATTCACAACCTACACTGCGAGTAACCACAAGGACGCACACACGTACACATCAATTTGAAGGCTGCTTTTATTGGACTTTGAGGACGATATTGCTGCAGGAAGCCCCACTTATGTTCGGAGGAGGTCGTCATTGGAAGTCCAGACCGCACGCTATGACTCAGCGTCTCGGCGTCAACTCCACGCATAATTTCCCAACAGGATGCTAGATTAGCCTCCGTTGCAGACTCCTTCCGGCTATTTTCATTTTCTAAGTTCCAGTTTTACTATTTCATTTTTTCTTGTTGTTGGCTTGAAAAAGGAAACAGCCGGGAGGAGTCTGCATCGGAGGCTAATGCTAGATGGCGCATTTTCTATTAACCTATAAGCTACAGTAGAACCCGTTTCGCTGCACATCCCATTTATCAGCGCATTTGGTGCAATAATGCAATAAAGTTGCCCAGCTGGACCGGAAGTACACTGTATCATACAGGAGGTGAATAGTTTATAAACCTCGGTGTGCTGTATGAACTTGTTAGCACGCATTTAGATGTTAGAAAACTTCTGTTATACAGCTAACGTTACAGTGTGGTAATACCGTAGATTCCACCTCTTGTTAGGGCCACGTTTATGTATTAAAACAGTAACTTTCAAATTCTCAGGAAAGACATCCCAGGACACAGTGAGTGAAATCAGTAAGCGCCAGAGAGGCCCCTCTTATATTTGGACAGATTAGACTGTGTACATTATGGTAATGAGTTACTGTACAATGTACTGTACTACGTATCCAGTGGGTAGATATGGTTACTATATAGATGACTTAGATCAGTGATAGACCATTCTCCTTATAGCAGAGCCAAACCCGCGTATACATCGTTCGGGTGAATGTAGGAAGCTTCTAGGACGCGGATTCAGCTCTGCCATAAAAGAATGCGACAGATGATCACGTCAGCACCACACCGCCAAAAGCGACAGCTATGTCCGTCGACGTGTCTGTAACCCTTGCCGAGTCGCTGCGGTTTCCGACTGGATGTACGTAAAGACGCCGGTCTTTTATTATTGCAGCAGTATGTGAATGTAGCGCTGCTGCGAACCTAAAACCACCGACAACACCCCATGTCATCCTTAACGCGAAATAAAATCCCCGCGAACTTAAATGCATTCACAGTAATAAGACACTGTACAGATAGAGACCAATTTTTATTGAGTACAGCATGCTGTCTGCCAAAGCGTAAAGCCGCCTTTGGTAGGGGTGCATCTCTCAATGGTTCCTACACGCCCCGTGACCCGCGTGGGACCATCCATACGATTCCTATCAACGTGATTCAGATTGTCAATGTCAGTTTTAAACATATTCGCGGTATTGTGCCTCTACACAGGCAGTTACCGGCTCATTTGTACCGCGTTTGCCGATTTTAGCGCACCCTTTTAGTTAACTTGTCGACCATGTTTGGACAAATCTAGTGCAGTTATCAGGCATTGGTGACAATGCGCCGTGTAGACATGCGGAGTCACTAACAATGGAGTGAATGGGAACCGATTTGGGATTTTTGGATTCGGTGCAATTAAATGGAGAGTGCGTTAATCCGTTATGCAGTTAAGTGGATTCTACTGTATATGTATATGTTTCTAAGCAGTTATGACCCAAGTCCATTTCTTTCTTTACGCCACGACAAGCAAATTTCATGGATGACATCCTCTGTAGACTCCAAATCTAATAGAGAAAAAACAAACAAGATGGATACATTTTGAAAATGATACCAAAGATGCCTAAATTTCAAAATAAATACCATAAAAGTTTAACATGAATTGATGCGACATGATATCACTGTTAGCAAGTCTTTCATTCCGGTATTCAAGAAGGGCACACTCTGACACTAGTGCGGTAAACTAGTATCATTTACCAAATGGTCTACTACGTCATCAAATTGGAGAAATTTCGCTCACCATAAAAGTAACGTTATGTATGTATGTATAGATTTTACGACAAAATGGTGCCCTTATTGCTATTCTTATAATATCGTGACAGCGCTTAACAGGCATTGAGCAGCAGTTTTGTGACTTTGGATTCCTCATTATGATCATTTAGATTTTGTAGGTTTGAGCGGTCTGTATTATCATTTTCCAGAACTTTCATCTTTACTGATGATGTGAGTTTGAATTTGGAACGTCCAAAAGCTGAATGTTCATTAAGATAAGAAAATTGATTTTTGGTATTGCTAGGACGGAGACATTGTGCATGGGATGCATCAGACTCGCGTCTTCCAACCTGATAGAAAAGTAGTGATGATCCAGTGGGTCGGAGTAAAGCTCGTTTTATAAGAATACCCCGAAACCACAGTAAATTCCACATTGATAGCTCCGATACTTGACTTATACAATAACTAAAAATACATCCGGAAGGCACCATTATAAGAACTATGCAATTCTACAGCTCAACTGTTGGAGACTGTTAGTCAACTTCTTTTAGAACTCCCACCCTGCATGCAGCGCCCAGAATCCCACCGTCCTGATGGGACCGAGAAGAACTTGATTGATGTGGGTGGTAAAATGATGGGGTTCTGTTATTGTCTGTTATGATTGATGTATGAGGCCCTCTGAGGACGCTGCCTTAAGCTACCCGTGCGTAAAGTGCGTTCATTACTACATACTGGTCTCTCTTGGCATGTCCAACAGGGAGAAAGGTGGTCCGACAGTAACGCTGCGTACCTAGACATACCATCAGGTACAGATAAAGGTACAGCCGTTTAGGTGCAGGTGCAGGGGTTTAGTACAGATATAGTGGTTTAGGTGTAGGTACAGTGGTTTAGGTCATCATCAGGTACAGGTACAGCGGTTTAAGTGCAGGTACAGTGGTTTAGGTACTGGTACAGGGGTTAAAGGCATACACAACCCCAGAAGCGGATGTAAGTTGTTAAAGACCACATCTTTATGATTACAAAATCAACCGAATTTACAGCAATTATTCACAGATGGTCAAATAAATGAACCATTTATAATCCAGAAATTGAGCAGTGCCCATTTTTGGGTCAACGCAATAGAAAAATTAAGTTGCTAAGGGTGTAAATTGATGAACAACTATTCACACACAAGCTACAAGCATTAGTTTTAACATCGGACGGAGATTTCCTAAGAGCGCCCCATTTTTGTGATGGTCTTTTTTCAAGTCTTAAGTATGGGTTTCAATGGGATGATTGTAAAATCCTTCTCGGTCCCATCAGGCTGGTGGGATTCTGGGCGCTGCGTACAGGGTGGGAGTTCTAAAATCAAAGATTACAGTCCATTTTTGACCCAAAGCAATTGGAAAAAACAGTACTTAAGGATATAAGTTGGCAAACAAGTATCCATGAACACATTGCAAGAAGAAGGGTTGTTGTCTGTAACGAATACGGCATGTGGGTACACTTCACGTTTTCCAAGCATTGAACGTCAGACGCCATCCAATGACGCGATTCTTTCTGAATTCGAACCTGGACGGCGGGCGATATCGACTTCCGGTCACCTTCGACCTTCTCCTGATATTACGCAAGCGGACAGATTCCCGACAAAGACCGAGAGGACGCTCTTAATACTCGTCTGGTATTTTTTGTTTGCATCAACAATCTTCAACAACATGTATATCATCTATCGCAACAAAAGATACAAGTAAAACTTTCGATACAAAGGAAGTCGCTGAGATACCGGCAAAACCTAAAAAATGTCACGACCACCTATTCGTAACTTCTGTAGCTGAGGCTGTGCTGTGCAATAAACTTATTATTGTTTATCAAAATTACTGTATCTTCTAGGTGGGTGTTAGAATCAATAGTACATGTATGTACACACCTCAGGACATGCCACTGCAAGCATCCCCCCCCCCACGTATACTGGTCGTCCGGAGGGTTGGCAATCAAGCCCTCCTTATATATACATGATGTGTCCTTGGCATGACGCCTGGAGACAACTAATGATTTTTATACGGTGTAACTGGTGGACAAAACGGCTTTTCAGACCAGGGATTAATTGACAAGTTTAACAGGGTCGATCTAGTCTCCCGAGTTCTTGATGTTGACAAGAGTAGGATGTACTTGTACCTGAACTCCTGACAACTACGGGCCAAGTAATCTGTCAAAGACGACGAACTGAAGGGTGCGTCTGTTGCCCAACGGAGCTTCTTATATTGTGTGATGTCTTGGGACAAACAGGAATCTATCAACACTGGCAATCAATCAACTTTGATCTATACTACCAGCCGAATTCAAGGTGCTTTGGAAAATTGATGTTGTGTTTCCGACCTCGGTCCTGAAAAATGTATGGACTTGGTAGATAGGGATTCTCTTTCTTTTTATTTTTTTTATAGATTTCGGCCGAAGTCATCCAACAAATTCCGTTAATCTGAAACTGAAATGCAGCAGGACACTGGTATTTTCAACGTCATATTGTAAGTGTACAAGGCACAAGTACATTGATAAACTGAACGAAGGAGTACAATGCGCATTCTTACGTCAACTGTTTAAAGCCTTAAAAAAGAGTTCTTATATTCCACACTATTTCAACATATTACTATCTGTTAGCAGAGTGTGGAATGCGGCAAGTCTTTGAAAAAATCCATTACGTAGCCGAGAACGAAAATGTCATGTCCCTTGCCAGCGGTCGACCTCGAAAAAGGCTCGGATCTGTCGTTTAACCGGAAACACAGCATCGTTTTCCCCAGGCCTTACTGTATCTGCACAAAGTGTCTCATGGGAAATTATGTACCGTAACAAGCCCTTTTAAAAGCTATATGTTATAGTTATTTCTTTTAGAAAAATAAATCAATTAAAACAAATCATATCAATCCCTGTGTGTTTTATGATTCAGTAACAGGGTTATCATATAAACGCAATGTTATTACATGAACTAATGATTTTCGAATATTGGTTGTTGAAGCGTGCGGCATGCGATGTATGTAACGCGACTTCACCTAAATCCGCAGGGTAGCATATATCCGGGATTTTTAAAAACGGGGTATTTAGGGATTCAGAGTATTTATGTTGATGCAACATCAGTAATACCGCCAGGAATGCAGACTTGACAAACTAACTGTCTAGAAAGCTTTGATAACCATGCATTCGGAGACGATGCAGTCAGAAACTTTCCTTCCTATATTGGAACATTCGGCCACATCATGATAATAAATAAATAAATAAATCCTGGGAGATTTGTACTACAATGTTGTTCACTGGAAGTTCGGAACCCGCTTCCAACACTGCGCAAATCAGATATTTAAGCATGCTTAATGGCATTCGTAATTGAAGCTTAAAGAGGAGCCCGGCGTACCCTGGATAACGCAATAAGGAAGTACTCCCCACTGTGACCTTCCCAGAAGTTTGAGGGGTGAATTGGCCCCCATAACTACATAAACTCATAAAAATCCCAGACTGTCTTCAAGCTGAAAACGATAGCTGGAGCAGATTTGCATACAGTACTGGTCAAAATTCAATTATTTTTCTCTTGCTGAATTGTCAAACCTTGCTGAATGGCCAAGATAGATGTAACAAAAGTACATGATCAAGGCTAATATACCAGCTGCAACTTTCAGTATTTGGAAAACCAACCTTGTGCTCAAATTCCAAATCTAAGTATCAAAGTGTCTAAATCTCCAATTGTGTCCATGTATTTATATCTTGAAAATATCTTACTCACAGTAGAATAAGCTTTGATAGTTGTGTTTCTAGAAATGTGGCCAGAAAAGAAACCAGTACAAACGGGTGCTATGTACATGTAACGTAACTTACCAATTATCGTCCAATTTATTAAAAACGTATCTATCTTCAAACCTCGTGGACAGAGCCAAAAGTTTAGCCCATGGGAAGAAATATCAGCTCTTCTAAAAAGAAAATGCATAGTCTGTAAGTTTTTCTCCGCCTGTTTAAAGCCGTGCGAGCATGTATTCATACTGAGGTCTATGTTGAAGAATTGTGCTAGGGCTACCATTATCGTCAACTTCAGTCTTTCTCCTTCTAGCGCTATACTTGAAGAGCATAGACCAGAAAAAATGCACATTAACTGTCCAAAGTAGTCTACAGACAAATGATAGTAGAGTCACTATGTTTGTCCTGCCGCTTGCTTGACGCGATGGAAGAAAACATGAGCGGCACGTGGCGTTAACGTGATAAACGCATGGCCATGATGTTTTTGCCGTGCAAAAATGTACCACAAGTAAGGTTCGCTAGGTTATATCAAACCTTCCTCAAACAGTTTTCAACCTCGAACCGCCATGGATAGTTTGAATATCAAGGATAGGCTTAACGTCGGCTACTTTTAACAGATGCTAGCTATCGTGTAAGTTTGAAAAACATGATGAAGTACGCGGTGTCGAATTGCATATGAAATACGTCATGCCTTTCAGACGTTGCGTCCATGCAACTTGCTGTTACTGGTTCAGGTGTTTATCCTGTTATGTCGCTGGACGTAAACCTATTTCCTTGTTTTGTATAAGAAAGAGTTATTACTAAGGATACTTATGACGTTCCTTATTGCTTCTGAGAACTAGCTTTGGCAAAATCAATCTCAAACAATCTTTATTGTGAAACCAACCTTGCAGGCATGTCTGAGGACGCTGAATTTCATTAGATTTCTTACAATTTCAAAAGTACGTTAAAAACATTCCAGTTGATCAGATAAAAACTACATCACAATATTCATATTGGACTCAAGGGTCGGTAAGTGCTCATGAGGAATATATTTGCACAAGTACATCCGTGGGTAGGGCAGCACGCCTGGCTACGCGCAGGTAGTGTGTCGCCCATTCTCCGTTAACGTGTGCAATTGCTGTCGCACAAGAATATCCAGGTAGCTAATTGTTCAATCGCACATTGCCATCGACTTTGGTAGCTTAATGTCGCCATTAGATATAAGAAATACGATTACCTACGATGAGTACGCTTTTTACCTTCATGGCAGGCTATTTTTAGGTCGTTAGGGACATTACTTTGGTTTGTAACCGTCAAAAAAGACCCGTCGCAAATCCCAATAGCACAATAGGCACTGCATTTACATGCTGAAAAACGCGTTTCTTGAATAGAATTTTATCAATGATTTATACCTACCGGTGAGGTCAACATGAAACAAGCAGCGGATTTTGTCCAGGTGGACCAAATCTCAAGCACAGGTGCCATTTATGCCTGTTGCAAGTTTTTAACTTTGACTTACGTTACGAAAACGAATGAATAAAAATCTGTCACAAAAAGAGTGATTTGCCCGAATTTCTTATGTGTTTTGTTCTTATATATTATACGTGCTACAGATACACCCGACCACTCCTCATTTCAGGGTCGCCATTCCTTTACGTATAATCACGAAACGGGCGCCATCTATCGATGGGCATTATATTTGCAGCATAAAGAAAGTATCAACCCCTTGACTTTACACAACTGTCACAAAACTGTTTCACGAATGTTACACAACTTTCTGACAAAACTTTCTGAGTTTTTCTTGCTACATCCTATAGCTTAGGTTTAAAGCCAGCGATATGTAAATGTGCCCTGTCAGGTATTCTAACTGTTTGTGTCTCTCACATCTAACGTTATATTTGTCATGTCTCAGGTGATGAAGTTAATTTAGCATAAGATAAACTCAACGGACTATATATATCATCTTTAAAGATCTTTTAAAGACGTTCAAAAGCGCCTGTTGTAGGACTTTGGGTATCTGAAAATATTCTCCGGAACACATTTTGCCTGATTTTTCCCCTTTTTGACGACATGGGTGGGTGTGTATGTAGTTCAACAGCATAACTCGAAAAGGTGAGTATGGATGTTAATGACATTTGGCAGGTGAGTAGCGGTTGTGGGAAGGTAGGTAAAGTTGCAAAAATATTACCTCTTGTTATCTCGTCAGTTGTATACAAAAGCTTAAATTTCGTTTAGCTGAAAATTCGGCAGCTGCTCTGCTGAGTTGAAATGTATCGTCTTCTTGTCACATTTCTCTGCCATGTAGTGCGCTTGCGCTCAGCTTTGTTATCACGGTGCTGGTGCGTTACAGAGGCTCCGAGTAGCCCATGAAGATGCCCATAAAATGCTAATTTGCTAACCCACACTGCACGAAATGGCCTCGTATCCCGGCGTATACGTACAGGGATTCCTCCGGAAATATTCCATATCCCGGTGCGGATTTAGCGTTTCCGTTAGTTATGGAAACGCTAAATCCGCACCGGGATATGGAATATTTCCGGAGGAATCCCTGTACGTATACGCCGGGATACGAGGCCATTTCGTGCAGTGCCATGTCTACCAAATACTGCAAGCGTGAAAGTTCCGTCAGGTACTACTATAGATTTAACTTTCTTTTGCTTCAATTGAATAATTCATCGGTCGATCGATGTTCCTGTCTTTCTCAGTTGCATATATCACATGGTAAAGTATGAGATAAGACTGTTCTTGTGCAGAAGATACGTATGTCACATACCATCGAATGCTTTATTCATCAAGACATCGACAATTGCAACTGCTGTTACGGATTAATATATCATGAATGATTGTATATTCATGAACAAATTTTAGTTGAAATTTGCCAGTGAAACTTTCACTACATCATTTGGTTTACTTTTCTGTACCACTCCATGGCTCAAAGGTATAGAATTGTACTATCTCTCAGTGTCAGTCTACATCAAATCATTAGTAGCTAATACAACAAAACTCAGAAGCAATAAACACTGCCTAGACATCGATCGATACAATAATATGCCATCCAGTGTCCTCCTAGAAAAAATGCTATTGAAAGATAAGTACCATTCATTGACAGCATGTGCAACTTGTAACGAAGAAAGAATTGAATTTCTCAATAATTCAGATATCAAAGTGTAAGACTAGCTATAGTGCACACATTACCCAAGACAAGTACAAAGACGTTTCATGTTCTTATGTCATGCCCTTACACAATTTATGTCTATCTAGGCTAATACACATATTCATATAATTCCAGGCCAAAAAAAAACAAACACGCAACATAAAGACTCAAGAGCCACGTGTGCTGTATGCCCCCATTGTGCATTATACAATCTACATTATACAGATTGGTATCTAAGCGAAACTAGATTAATGTTACTGGCCAGCGATCGTATACAACGTTTTGCTTTACTTTGGACCTGCCACAATTGTTCTGTTGGGTAATTAACTTTGATTTTTTGTGTCCTTTCTTTTTACCCACTGCCTGGATAGGACAGCACGAAACTCCCAGTCGTGCACAGCCCGGCTTGGTTGACAGCAGTGATGACGACATGATGCTCTTTGTTGCTGTCCACACCGTCCAGGCGCATCTCGGTCTTCTCTGTTTCTCTCCACTGCATGACGTCAGTTCCGGCTGCCTTGGTTCCCATGGAAACCTCGTACACGAGGGAGGAGTTACTGAGGAACACGCCTGTCCAGTCGAACACCATCACTCCCTGCTGGGGCCACCAGCTCCGGAACCTGTTTCCTGTGGACAGGAACGAACATATTCATCAATACAGGAACGAAAATATGGTGCAGATATGCCATATATATCCTGATTGTGTTCTTTTCTCACAAACATTCAACTCCACCATAAGTGTAACACTTACTTCATAAGTACTAATTGGAACTGCTACTATTTTATGTAGGGTTGGTATGGTGATGGGCAAGTGAGTAGAGCGTTTGTATTTCATTCGGTAGGTCGTAAGTTCGATCCCCAACCGAGTAGGTATTGCAAATACTGTTTTCTCTAATTAGCACCCAGCATTAATTTGGGAATATAACTCCAAACCAGTAAACTAGCCCACTGATGTGCTGCTTGCACAATATTGTGCGGTCCAATAGTTGGGCGCCACCCTATGCACCATGACGTGTGGGGCGGACTTTAACCTAACTTTAGTATGGTGTATTCTAAAGGCAATACTTACTTAATTGTAAGTAAGTATTCTAAAGGCATTGGAAAAACCAATTGTAATAAACCCTGGGACAGAACTTACCCATTACCAGCGGTCGCTCAATCTCCACATAAATGTCTGAGGTAACGTCATCACTGACCATGCCCCCATGATTGACAGCCCTGACGTGTACGTCATACCTGTTGTAGCCGTGCAGGTGGAGCCCTGAGAGGGTTGCGTGAGTCTGTCCGTTCAGACCAACATCGATCCAAGGGAAGTCAGTCAAACCAGGACCAGTCACACGGCACTGTCAGGGAAAGCAAGATACATAGATTTAGAATATTTATAGGAGACATTCTATGACAAAATAAAGCTAGTGAAATTTTGCTTAGTCTACAGCCATGTTAGAAATATTGCTTCAATTAAAGATCCCGTTAAGTACGTGGTTGACAGTTTGTTAAGAATTGAGTGAAGCTACTTGACAGGGCCTAGATATGTTTTTCGTTACCTGATAATTCCGTATGCCAGTTACATCAAAGAACCCTTCCCATGACAGGTGGATGACGTCATTAGTAGACTGATGGAAGGCGCGGGACGGGTAGTAGGACTGGGGCTCACTCATTGTCTCTACAATGGCGTGGTCACTGGTACAAAGGGAACAAACAAGTCAAATACTCGTGGCTGAACAAAATCTTTTCCTTTCACAATTTGTGTTTAGTCACCGGTCTAAGATTCATTCATGCTGTGCTGTTCGATGAATACTTAAATTGTAGAAATCACTAAGTTAATGCTTTACTCTAAAACATGCCCAGCTGCAGCTAGCTTTGTTTTCGATATGTTGCAGAAAGCTTGTGATGTCTAGCCAGTCTACCTGTTTGGCGGCTGAGTGACAATGGTTACGCCGTCTGACGTCAAGTGTGACGTCATCCCTGCGTAGTTATGACAGCGGAGAGTGGAGTAGACAGTATCGCCGTGGGTCAGGTGACCGGAAAGGTCAAAGGTGGCGCTGTAGAGTGATGGCTGCTGGGTAAACTGCTGGACCTCTCCTGATCCTGGACCCAAACCTTGTTGCAAAGGAGAATATCCAGAAGAATAAAGGAAATTACACAAAATGCTTTTTTTCCATTTCACAAAAATATCACATAGAAAGAGAAAAGAAATAGACTCGGAGAACTGATACAAACGTAAACCACGGATATATTTTCAAATTCATGATACAGATTACGATGGAATATTCATGAAATTGAAACAAAACTTAAAATTACAACGTGAGTATACGTAATATGCATCATATGAAATCATAGATTGATGACAAATGGCGAAAAAGTATGACAGAATTAACATCCGACTAAAATTAATATGACAGAAATATTGACAAATAAATGCGACAGAATCAGTAGCAAACAAAAAAGCCCAGGAAGTTCAGACCAACATCAATCCAAGGGAAGTCAGTCAAACCAGGACCAGTCACACGGCACTGTCAGGGAAAGCAAGATACATAGATTTAGAATATTTATAGGAGACATTCTAAGGTAAATAAAGCTAGTGAAAAATGCTTTCGCTCATTTTGCTTGGTCTACAGCCATGGTAAAAACACTGCTTGCAGTCAGAGATCCCGTTAAGTACGTAGTTGACATTTTGTTAATAATTGAATGAAGCTACTTAACAGGACCTAGATATGTTTTACGTTACCTGATAATTCCGGATGCCGGTAACATCAAAGAACCCTTCCCATGACAGGTGGATGACGTCATCAGTAGACTGATGGAAGGCGCTGGACGGGAAGTAGGACTGGGTCTCACTCATGGTCTCTACAATGGCGTGGTCACTGGTACAGAGGGAACAAACAAGTCAAATACTCGTGGCTGAACAAAATATTTTCATTTAACAATTTGTGTGTAGTCACCGTCTAAGATTTACCCATGCTGCACTGTTTGATAAATGGTTCAATTGTAGAAATCACTACGTTAATGCTTGACTCTAAAACATGCCCAGCTAGCTGTATTTTCAATACGTTGCATAAAGCTCGTAATTTCTAGCCAGTCTACCTGTTTGGCGGCTGAGTGACAATAGTTACGCCGTCTGACGTCACGTGTGACGTCATCCCTGCGTAGTTATGACAGCGGAGAGTGGAGTAGACAGTGTCGCCATGGGTCAGGTGACCGGAAAGGTCAAAGGTGGCGCTGTAGAGTGATGGCTGCTGGGTAAACTGGTGGACCTCTCCTGATCCTGGACTCAAACCTTGTTGAAAAGGAGTTTATCCAGAAGAATAAAGGAAATTGCAATAAATGCGACAGAATCACTAGCAAACAAAAAGGGCAGGAAGTACACTAAATCAGTATTAAAAAAACCCCACTTAATCAGAATAGATAAGTTATGGGAGCACAGTTTTGTCCGGGTTAGTATGACAGAAGCGATTTATTTCTATGTACAACTCAGCCTCACCTAGCGCTACTTCACAGAAATCCACCTCACTCTCGTCATCAGTGACGTTCCAGTGGAGCGTGATGACGTCAGATTGTTGGAAGTCCACGTCTTCTTCATCACCGCCGTCCTGACGAAAACAGACGTTCAATTGTGATGATGTGTGATGGGTACTTTAAGCAGATACAAGAGGCTCAGTCACAGACTCTGGGTGCCAATACCAATTGAAGAAACAGCGAAATGAAGGCATTTCTTTCAGGTCATGTCAGTGTCCCTCAAGTCGGTTTAGTTTGCACGTCTTACATACATGTCGTAGAGATTATATCCTGGCTGATTCGGTGATAATGCCGGTAGAGATCCCATTAGGAGTCCGTGAATCTGAAGAAATTACCAATTTGAAAGTTTTAACTTTTCAACCTCGATTCATTCCATATTAAACTAGAGTTCCACGACCTCATACCTTCGCCAAATGATTCTAACCTTTATGACTTGTGTATTAGTAGTGTTTCTCATCAATTATAAATCATACCAGTTGATTGTCTTAAAATATAACATGTCCAAAGTATGAGCTTAACAAATTATGAGCTCAACAAAGAAGGTTATGCTAATATTTTTCTATTAATTATGCAAATGAGGCCCGTATTAGCATAAATTGATTCAACGATGTTCACATTCACATAACGTCCCGATGCCAAAAAAAAGTATTAAATGTATGAAATTGCCGTCATTTGCCAGTGTGGAATTAGAGAAGTTACTCATTGAGTATGCAAATTAGCCCACATTAGCATATTTTCTATCTATAAACATTCCTCTCTTCCTCTCTTCCTTCTCTTACAATTTGAATAGTCATATCATGGAACAAAGCGGATTTTTAAAGTTGCCTCATTAATTATGCAAATTAGAATCTGATTTGCATAATTATTGTCCAATCATACTAAGCATCACACAAGCTATCTACATACCAAAAATCATGACCATACATCAAGCCCATCTTGTTATAGTATTTTCTCATTCATTATGCAAATAAGGTCTTCATTTGCATAGTTCATATCAATTAATATTTCTCTCTTCCTCAGTTACATATGTCACATGTTTCAGAGTCCTATCATGGAATTTGGCGGATGTATAAACTTTCCTCATTTATTATGTAAATAAGATACTGATTTGCATAAGAAGTGTCTAATTATGTACATCATCACTCAAGCAATCTACCTACCAAAAATCATTACTATCCATCAAGCCCTTCTTGAGTTATTCCCTTTCAAAGTCAGATGCGAAACCTGCTCCTGCAGTTCCAAAAAAGCCGCTAGGGGGCCCAAACCACACCAATTTGGGGTCCAAAGATCTATCTACCACTCAAAAAAAAGTTCCATAGCATGTCCAGAATACGAGATATCAAAACAGGAAGTTCCGCTGCAGTACCGTAAGAAGCCGCTAGGGGGCCCAATATCTAATCGTTTTTAGGTCTCATCAAAACCTACCAACAGACTAAATACCAAGACAATCCATCAAGGCATTCTCGAGTTATCCTCTACAAACAGACAAACAAACGCTACCCTCTGCATAACCTTCTCGGCGAAGGTAACAAAAGTTCGGCGACCTCAAATCTCCATGAAATATATATTATGCAAATTAGGCCTACATTTCCATAATTATATTTGACTATTTTCACTGTCACATAACTTCCAAATGCCACAAGTATGACATTCCAGTTATCTACCAATATGGAATTACAGTGTTTTCTCAATAATTATGCAAATTTGATCTTCATGTGCATAACTTTTATCTATCAATGTCCCGTTATTTCTCAGTTACAACATATGTTGCATTCTTTAACTGTCGTACCATTGAACGGAGTGGGTTTATAAAATGCCCCCTTAATAATGCAAATTGAATTCTGATTTGCATTATCACCATTAAAAGTAACACTTAAGCTATCCACATAATGGAAACAAGTATACAGGTTTGGTAGTGTACCCCTTTGTGATTGGACCACCAGCTGTTGGGACCTGGGGAATTCTTGTCCCAGATTTGAAACTTACAGGTGTGAGCTACCACAACATGCCTAGAATGGAAGTTAAGATTTTCCTCATTACTTATAAAAATTGAGTCCCAATTTGCATAATTTGTCATTCATTGTGTACATCTCTGTCTAAGCTACCTGAATAGTAAATAACATGAAAATCTGTTGCTCCTTTCTTCAGTTATACTCCTTAGAAGATTTTGACAAATACGCCATTGCAGTTCCACTGACACATACCAGGGGGCCCAAAATCGACCTTGACCTATCTCCTCTCAACACCTACCCACATACTAAATATCATTACAATCCATCTACACGTTCTTCAGGTATGCTGACTTTAAGTATCCGGGTGACACACATACACACACGCAAACACACACGCAGACACGCTCAAAAAATATCCCCATGAAAAGTCTTTTTTCACATGGAGATAATAACATGAAATTAAAGATTCATTAATTCGAGACCACCGTAACACATTCCCAGCAACCTGATCGTGATCGCTGACGAAAGAGACTTCGAGCAAGATCTTTACCGGTAGAATCGGCGATTTTGCCGGATGTAATATGTGACATATGTGATACCTTGATTACGGAGATAACAGGAGGTGTCAGGTCTACCAGGATTGGGTCCGAGTACACAACGGAACGGAGAGCGGCCTCGTTTTCAGCCACGACTGTCACGTGAACAAAGGAACCGTGATTCAGTGTCGCGTCTTCATTTTGCGCATGTGTGTTTCTTCCAACGGTCTTGAAGTCTTGTAGCTGAGTTCAACCTACAAAAATTTAAAAAAAAAAGAATAAACAATAATCAACAATGGCAATACAAATATAGTTTGTTTTTTAAAGTTAGAGCCACTTCTCACTATACTAGTTGTTGAAGTCTAAAAGTGAGGTCTACGTAAATGAAAGTTGCCCCAAAATGATTAAAATCATTGCATATCTTTATCAAGCTGACTAGATCTAGGCAGGTTAATTTGATACAACCTAATGTTGAACTTACTAACTGCAAGCAGTCATTGTGCAAACATGCATGATTATAGAACTGTATACAAGCAACCGAGCAAAGGCCCCAGAAGCTTTTTTGGCGACGCCTCAGGGGGGGAGCCTATTGTATAGTACTGCTTTCGGTTTGCCAAATATTCTAGGATTTTCACAAACGCATTCCCTAGGGAATTACTTTTTGGCAACGCCTTGCAGGTATGGCCTTTTCTATAGCAAGGACGAAATTCCATTGCATACGGCATAGAAAATGCCCTAGTTTGTATACACTTTTACAGCTGTTTATCGATGTTTGAAATAAAGTTTCTGGATGTTGCAATGTATACCCATCCATCACAGCTAGCGCTGTTTCTCAATGTTTCAAACGTTTTTGTTTTTTGTTATCATGAATGACATGCTTGGACTGGCTCTTCTTTTATTATCATGAGTAAAGTTTGATTTTGAAAGGTAAATAAGTCACAGCTTTCAAAGAAGCTGTCCGGATTTTTGCAAAAGGCAGCAACAACAATATGTCACTACGTTTGATTGATTTTTCTTACAAGCTTTGCTTCATTCAATAAGAAAATGATATGCTTGACATACGTATAATTCGAGTTATTTTATCTGCATCTTTGAAGCTTCGAAAGACTAACATAGTAAGGATAAAGAAAGTACACATAGACAAGGCTTTCCGTACACTAAGCACGGTAGACTTTTAAGACGGACTGACTATGACTTCGTGATACTGGCTATGCTAACATACATGTTTTTGTACTCTGCTTTGTAGTCCACTTCAGTAAAGTATAAAACAAAGGAAAACACATTTTTGGGAATCGTGGCACATAATAACAGAAAACTGTGTCATCAATTACTAGAATAAGTGTTCCGAGTTGATCAGGTGTTGCACTAGTACTCGTATCTTCTTGCAAGTTGGTGAGAGCGTGCAATCGTATCACAGCTTTCGTACACACTTATTGTTTACAATATTCTTGTGGGGTTTTCAATTTCAATTATGTATATCCACCCCTAGCCTGTGTTTACACAAGCTCTCTCTGGCGGAGATTAATGACCCCCTTTTGGGGGCGGTATCCGTCGGGCCGGCCGCTAGGAGCGCGAAGTAGTCAGGCTACATCCACCCCAGGTATGATTAGAATCGTCGTCGGCCAGGTTAATTACCTTGTGTACGATTTCGATATACATATGCAATAGATTTGAATACTATATACACACAAAATACATAATGGAATAGACAATATATTAATATATCCGTGGTATAAACATGTAAGTCCGCGATATTTCTAACTAGCGTCAGGTTTTGTCTCGCTGTAGTAGCGGTTGAAGCAGCGCAATCTATTGGCTTCACATCGTGGCTCTGCTACAGATCTGGTTCTCTCTCGTTCCCTTCCTTTTGTCGACGACACTTGTTGTGTGGCTCCCTTGCTCGGTCCCGACGTTTCGGACGTCTGCTACGGATCTCCTAGGGATGCAGCTCGTCTCACCGACATCCAGTAGAAGGTATCGATCTGCCGACTTCCCCACTGACACATCGGTATGTGTAAGATGTGGCAGGAACATCTCGTCGTCATCACTCTCGTCCCATATGGTCCGCCTGTGCAGGTATAGAGACGGAAACGGTCGGTGGAGCTGGCTACCAAAATCAGTTAACAAACTGTTTAAAAGAAGCTATGGCAGCCATCCAATCCCTACAAATATTTCAGTCTGTGAAACCGTCAAATTATGAAATCTTTAAAACTCTATCGGCACTTATGTACATGAAATCACAATAATACACCTTTCTCACGCGGCGGACATGATAGAATGAAGACGAGGCCAATGACGCAAAGAAGCAAAAATAATGTACAGATTTAGTTTCCCTCCTAAATCACATTAAGTTTTAAAATATGATATCCAAGTATCAATAGTACAACTAATGTAATGCACAAAAAAGATGCAGCAATTTAGAGCTTCGCTGACCGATCCCATAGTCTCCGCCCTCCTCTGTCAAAACGTAGAAATGCAAAATAAAAACATAGAAATGCAAATATTTGACAGTCATGCAGCCACTTCCTCATTGGTCGATTCTCTAAATATCAGGTTATCATTGGCTAAACTACTAATTGTGATTGACAGTTAGGATCGGTCTGATGTTTGCCACAAGGGCCTCGTTTTCATTCTATCATGTCCGCCGCGTGAGAAAGGTCTATAGACTATTCCAATATTACCCGAATAAATGTTCATCGTAGTTGTTCGGCTGCATGTGTTCTACGTGGACTAAGTCGCCATTTGAATGGTCGTAAAAGCATGTGTTGCAGAATCTTACATTCAGGAGCTGCTGTAGAAAAAAAACACCAAAAAAACACAACGAACAAAGATTAATATTGTTATACGCTTCTTTTGTCTTTATTGCCAATACATACCAAACAGAAAACACTGTAGAACACTAGCCTCTACCAGTCTCTGCGGGTCGCTGGGAAAATAGTAGAAATTGGCCAAATAGAGTCAATTGTATGAAGGGAGTCGGCTACGGAGAGAGGGTCAAAGAGGCAACCCAGCGGATGGAAATGTTATCCTCCATGGCCAAAGTCCCCCGGCAAATGTTCTCTCTATAGCCGACGCTGTTAGTCTGGTAGAGACTAGTAGAACACCGTGTAACCAATCTGTTCCTAGAAATTTTCCGGTCTGCAAAAGCTCTCCAGTAATGAAAGCTATTGACACCTTGTCAAACTTCGGTCATGACGTAATTAATTATAAGTATCTGTATCTATATAGCCGGTATAAACGCCATTAGGCGTAACACACCAGCTTCGCAGGCACGCGGCGTGGCGGCAGCAGCTGGTTATTTTACACCGAACGGTCTGTTATACCTAGTCCGGCCTCCCCTCCCAAAAGAAAAAAAGAAAAGAAAAAAGGGCACATATACCTAAAAGCATTTTGTTGCAGATATTCTTGTACTATCCTTCCCCTAGGTATATGTAACGAACTAGCCCTCAGGAATGCAATTCACTGGTATCAGTACAGTTATCAGCTATGAACAGTAATGTACCTCCCCTCCTGGCTAACCGGCAACTTCCGTCTGACACCCCTTTTTACGACTTCGGCTTCAGTGAACGAACACAATAGGACTCTGATTTCGACTGCCTGTGTGGTCGTTTCTATATGCCGGCCGCAGTTTTCCGTGAAAACACGTCTTATACATGTATGCAAACTCTACCTAAAACACACAAACTACCTAACCATTTTGGCAAAGGTAAAACAAAATACTAACTGCAAAAACACTACAATGCCACCTAGGTGTCTGGCTGTATGATCATTTCAAACACGACATCAAATGTATTCAATTCCACAGTAGACAATGCACCACAGCCAGCCTCATATATTCTTCTACATTTGTATATCTTAAACAGTGAAAATACGAGCGTATAGCATCAGCGCTGTACATGACGTTGGCTTCAATCATGTACTAGATGCCCGGGTTAAATGTTGACGGTTTGGACAAACTATCACGGCTTCGGCACAAATTCCACAAACTGGTTATTCAACACACGGCGTGGCTCAACTAATCGGTAAAATCAAACTTATCGCCTACCTTCACAGGAATCTGTCATCATCTGCATAAGACTAACCAAACATATTCAAGATTCAATATAGACAAAGTAAAAAATACATCAGCAAAGTATTATAAAAGTAACTGAAATAGCAGTGCCCACCTCCCGCCGCCATGAATGTTCTCCTGTAGAACTAAAGTAGAGTACACACATGTGCTTGTACGCGAAAGCTTGTACATATCCCTCCGCTTCTGGAGTCAGCTGTAATGCAGTGCTACACCATTGTATAAATGACAGAAAAATAAACGTTACCCTGGTACTTACTGCAAAATTATATTGCAATCTGGGAATCATGTTATTAGTTTGAAAACGAATACAAAATCAATATTCAATAAGCTTTGAATATGTCTCGCACTTCTTTCTGGCGGCGTTTATATACAATCTGTCCAAGAGGATATTTGGTCTGATTTCCGTGGGGACAAGTGTACTGTAATTCTTGTTTTTTTCACTATAACTTTATGTTCACAGCTGTTTTCACGGTCACCTCTGTACCGTGAACTTATCATCCCAGTGATAAATATGTAGTTATTATTTATGATTCCTTCACACATCCGTTCTGTAAATCACTTGCCACCACCGTGAACTTAAACTTCAGTGAAAATGTCCATCAGTCTTACACCGTGAAATCTTTACTACCGTGAAGATACAGTGAATTACGGTTTTAGGGTTTTAGGGTAGGCGCCTACACCCCAGCCCAAAATTGTAGACTAATAGAGGGCATTGAAACATTGAAAGTGTTGTTTTTTTTTGGTGTAAAGTATTGGCAAATCTGGGGTGGCTATGACAGGTCAGACTTCACACTTGTAGAATTTGTTGAAAAAAACTACCTTTCTCTATCTTTTTGTCTTCTGGATCCCCGGGAGATAGTGAAATGGTCGCGAGCGGGCCCAAATGGAATGACTCAAGGGCTCTGGCTCGGGGGGTGTTTCCTTGGAGAATAGCTGTATAGAAGTTCTCGTAATTCTGTTAGATAACAGTCGACAGAACAGGTTAGGATTTGAGGGTAATTTTCTTGGTCAGAATCTTTGATTTCTGAGATCAAGGAGGTTGCTTAGATAATCACACCTTATCATATGTCTGTCAACTTCTCCATAGGGATGCATGCATTTATGATTATAGGGACAAACTGTAATACCCTACTCCCCCTTCTATCTTCGCGTATAATGTATGGTCAGACAGGGGACAGTTCACGAACTGTTCACTAACCCTTCCCTGTAGGATCGACATCAGATGTATGTACCAGATTTTCCAATTCTTTCTGAGTTAAATGCTAATTTGAATACTGTAAATGCGTTTTGAGTTTGCGTGGTTATTCATTTCGCAGTAGGGGAAACAGTAGATGTATTCGCGGTGATTCTAAGTTCGCGTTTGAAACAATAGTAGCGCCAAAGTCTTAGATGGACAAAACGTTTCCCGGTCACCTAAGGTCCGCGCTGAAAAGTTCACCGCCAAAGTAAAACCACCGCAAACAGTTCTTCATTTCCAGTACATGGATGACCAAGGAGGTTGGGATGACATCCACAAATACATGAATTTTTGTAGCCTCCGTTGCAGACTCCTTCCGACTGTTTTCTTTTTTACGTTACCGTTTTCTTATTTACCACATATTATTATTTTTTTCTTATCGCTGGCCGGCCAGCAATAGCTAAAAACTGAAGAAAAGAAATGTAACGATGAAACTGTAACTTGAAAAAGAAAACAGCCGCAAGTACTCTGCAAAGGAGGCCACAAGTTTTGGACGTTTGAAGAAAAAAAAGAGTTAGGCCATACTTTAAATGGTAAAAAGATGCGAAATGAGAAATTAGAATTCATGCTCTCAATTATAAAAATGTATATTTCTGAAAACATATACTAATGTCGCAAATGCCAAAGTCAAGTCCAGACTCGAAAAAGACTGCACTAGTATATGTTTTGAAATAACAAAATGAAGAACCTATATCTCTGCATGCCATACTCTGTGCTCTGACCAAATAAATTTCATAATAAAAGCAACTTTTCTTTTGAATATTTTTCAATAGCACGCTCCCATTAGCTGGGTTCCCAAGAGGATCTCATTCATATAATCCAATCAACTTGGTCTTATACATACAGCAAATTACTTTCGTCAATAATGAAATGTCATCGTTGGATTTAATAAAAAAAGTGCTAAAAAGTTTTTTTAACTGCAAACCAGTGACCAAAAAACATGTAGCTATATTTTGTATATGTATTTAGGAATCAACTAATTATCTATATACATACAATGTTTTGAACATAGGTAGAGTATACGTAATGACTATTGTTACAAAATCCAATAGTTGAATTCAAATGGTAGGGAGTCGGGATGAATTATTACCTTCGCCGAAAATGTTATGCGTATGTATGTATGTGTGTGTGAACAGCATACTTAGGACAGCTTCTGTTATTTGAGTGAACTGGAACATAGGGCTTACGGAACATTGAGATTTCGAAACATAGAGATTTCGGAACATAGGGCGGTCACCGATGTAAACATGCAGGCTTTGACTATGCCATCGATCTCAGTATGAGTATATAACGTTACAGCACGATAGATTATGACAAAGCTGTGTTACCAACCGATTATAGTTTGTCACAAACTAATACAAAAGTTGAGCCTTTGCTTTTTTTATTGACTGTTTGGCAAGCGTTGCAATTATGTAAAATGAAACAGTAATTTTATCAAGGAACTTACCACGAGGGGGCAGATCTATGAGATCGATGCGATCGGGCTGGAGTTGACTGCATCCCGCGGTGGCTTCTGTGTCGGTCCCGGTGGCATCAGGGTGGATACTTCATTTACGTTTGGAGTATGCTGAAATGTTCTGAGTGGACGTGACTTCAATACCTGACCTTTGTGAAAATGGAAGCGTCTTAAGGCTAAGCGTTTGGGACACCTACCCTGCGCGTCCCAAGTCATTCCAAACGGGCAAGGCTCGTTTTTGTCCGCCTCGTCCTCGTCTGGGCCGTTTAGACTACGGCCAAGAGTATATACGTATACATATATATCTCATATGTCTTTTATCCCTTAGTCTAGATATTTGAACGTTGGGGCTACACTAAGATCTGGCAAATTATGCTAATTAAGACTTAACTTGAAAACTTTGTGGCACTTGAAGGTATCGTGAAGATTAACACAGTAAGATATAAATCATGCAAATGAGGACCTTCTTTGCACAATTCTTACGTCGCCGGTGTGTTTTTTAAACACCACTCTTGTTAAAATTGTTACATAACATGATATTTCCTTTAGTATGGCAATCGCAATAAGGACATCCGAATATGCAACTATCAGGTACCGTATTAAGACAATTGTAGATGATATACCGTTAGTTATACCGGTATGTTTGAGAATCAGTACTATTTGTATGATAACCTTCCTTTACGTGTCACGGATGTCATGTTAAACCTGGTGCCTAACGAAGTTAATAATTCCGTACCGTACTACTGTTGCGGGTGTGCCGTAAAACACCCAGAACGAGTAAACACATTGCAACATATATACTACGTATACATCCCTTTACATAATTTGTATGATTCATACTAATGTAATTATAAAAGCTACAGAAGAAGCTATAATTGTTATAAGATCACTTTGCGTACATCCATATTCATTGAATCTACTGAGTAAGCGATTGGTATGATTACTTTTCAATTTGAACTCATTCAGAATATTGACCTCATATGTACGTACATGTATGTATTATATCATTTATTTGTGTATTGACCTTACCTGTATATATTCTTTACTTTACCTTGATTTCCAGGTCTTATATAACAGCAATGTTGTGTACATGTATTGAGCAATCAATAATGTTCAAGAGGTGTTTTTCTGTGCAGTAAATTATAGATCTATTTCTGCTGTTGAATATATGTTTTGCCGATACCAAAATTTATGTGCCCAATTTGAACCACGAAACAGTCCAGAAATGTTATATATAGAAGTTTAACAATTACAGAGTTTGTCATTTAAGTATTCTTGTTACTGTTCTTTTCTTTGTCATGTATATATGTTCTATTCATATATGATTTCAGGAGCGCAATAACTCCAAATGCCTCCTTGTTACATTGCCGACGCAGAACTGCCTGAAATGTAGCATGGTCGGTGTTACAGACGTGACGCATTTTACGTGTTACAGACGTGACGTAATATTCGGAAACTAAACTGTAGCATATCTGAGTCCGGATATGTTGCGTTGTAAACTGTTCCCGTTTCCAATCATAGATATTTATCCGTATACACTAGCTGTCCGTAGCAAAACAACCCCGTAAACGCTGTGGAAAACTCGGAATATTAGGGTAATATTCGGAAACTTAAGTGTTGAATATCCGAATTCGGATACGCCGAGTGGAAATTTGTTCCCGTTTCCAATCATAGATATTTATCCGTATACACTGGCTGTCCGTCGTAAAACAACTCCGTATACGTTGCGGATAACTCGAAATAGTAGGGTAATATTCGGAAACTAAAGTGTTGAATATCCGAATTCGGATACGCCGAGTGCAAATTTGTTCCCGTTTCCAATCATAGAAATGTATCCGTATATACAGGCTGTCCGTAGCAGAAAAAAATCCGTATGTGCTACCGGAAACTCGGTATTTTCGGAAAATATTCAGGAAATAAAACGTTGCATATCCCGGACTGGATACGCCGAGTGCAATTTTGTTCCCGTTTCCAATCATAGATATTTCTCCGTATACATAGCCTATCTATATCAGGAAATTTCTTGATATTGTCGGAAACGTGATGATTTCGGGAATTTTCATAGTATTGAAACGCCCGGAAATGACCCCCTTTCGCGCAGTGAGATAAACTGTACTAAACAAGATAACACGATAGCAAGCACTATTTACCAATTGCTGATGTCACATGTTCGTAAGGTCATCTGTCAGAGTTGATTGGAATATTGGAGTAGTGAAACTGTACTTTGTTTACTTGAACCCTACTTGAACGCTTTTTTTTGCATCCTGGGAGTGTGTGTGTGTGTTCAGGTCTGCCCCTCCAACTCTCAAACTACTTATCGAATGACCATCAAATGTTCAGAGAGTGGAATAATTTCTTAATGTCATTTGCCTAAACTTTTAAAAAGTGTATTCTCGTTAAGCTCAAAGGTATGCGGCAAACTTTTCACAAATGGATGTCAACAGAATATCAATATCAACTGAGACAACTGTTCTCAATAGCAATAATACCGACGTTAAGATGACGTCATAAAATGATTATGAAATAGGACTGTTTAACAATAGCTAATGGTTTAGGGCTGATCAGGCCATATGTAAACCCCAAAACAATGAAAATAGATTCAAGACGTGTATTGAAATGTTTTTTTGGGGATCTGAGTATGGTTAACTCTTTTATTATTCTAATCATATTCAATTTTGTGTCGTGAGTACATTTAAGCTACTAATTTTTGGTTCCAGGAATGAGAAACGGAACTACCTTGGTGGTAGGTTTATTGACGGAAGAAGATGTTTCCACTGAATATACTTCGGACGCGTCTGTCAACTTCAAGTCCTTCATTGCTAATCCTGACTTTACTGCAGGGTTTACCGACCGCTGGCTTAGGCACAGGTATAAGTGATCAGTCTACATAAAGGGGCGAGGGAAGGTTCTATCAAGTGCTTTTCATTCAACCCTTTTCAAAACATTAACCTTTTGGGGGCACATAGAAAAGAAATTGTTTACATAAAGAGTGATTGGGTTAACGTGTTAATTTACTACAGTGTCTTCACGTGTATATCCTTGTGGAATTCGTTAATTCCGTTGTACATTTGACTTAAATTGGTTCCCATGATGTTTCAGTCATGAAACATTGTTTTGTTTACAGAGTTAAACTTTGGTTTGGCGTGAATTTCTTCGTCACCACGCTGGGAAATGTCGAGATACCAGGTCCCATCAACATCACTGTGCCAATCAACACAACAGAGATAGAGCCGGGACTGGAACCACGACTGCTCTACTGGAACTATGGTAACATACGTTATTTGTTGGTATTTGAGACTACCGTTTGTGATTAAGGAAAGTTGCACCTGCATTCTGAATGTAACCAAGACCATCCAGCTACATTGTGCCCCTAGCAACTTTTGAATTGTCGTTGTGCGAAAGAAAACATATATTAAGAAGATTGTAACGTATCTGAGTATTTGCAGTAGGCGCGTTGTTCATTCAAATCAAATATTGAGTCAGAGAGATAATGTAGATTTCTTTTAGTAACTTGTACGGCTTTTTTTAAATAACCCTCAGGGAATCTTGACCTTTTGCATAATATATGGGGTGATTATTTATGAATGAAGCTCTCAAAATGCATTTCGTTTAATTTTTTTCGCTTATTTTATCTTACAAAACCTACTGAAGAAATACAAGAGTGGCAAGATGCACAGAGGACCTGTGACAGAGGGATGTCGGTACAATCTATGGTTGATTGGTCAGACCGTTACGCCCATTTCCAGGTCAGCACTGCGTTTCTAAGATAAGTTTAAGTCATAAACCATTTTGGTGACTTGAAATCAAAAACACTCTTGCTTTTGCATTTGCCCTTTGTGATGAATTTCACAGAAAAAGTTTGTGCAGAATCAAGATAACTATTGAACCAAACAATTTATCTGTGTATCTATTGAGAAAAACTACATGGATAAGTATTTTCCATCATTATTGTCAAACACGTCACAAGATATATTTCCAACAATTTCGCCGCCCTTTTCAGGTGTGCAAGACCGATGTTAACAACAACAAAATAGGTTCTGAGCAAGCCCGGGTGCCTAGAAGTGTACAAAACACTGAACAAATCTTCCAAGGCCCGGCACACTTCGCCCTCGCCGCTGTAGAGAAGAGCTCCTCGAACTCCTGGCCCGTCATCGTTTCTCACAGTCGCGTACAAGCACAGGATGATGAAAAAAAGGCAATTTGGATCAGATATTTTGACCTCGATGGGGATCGCCTTTTTTTTTCAATCTCCGTTCCACCCTTGTTTAGAAATGTCCGACTTCAAGAGGAGGAGGTTTGTAATCATGGATTTGAATTGAGCACATCTATCTTTTGTCATCCTCAATTTTAAAATCTGATATGAAATAAAAACAAAACCAATCATAGGGTTTGCTTTATATCACCAAATGATGCTAGTGACACAAAGTCACAGGGTTCTTGATTATTTTGTTGCAACACGTCTTGTATGTCAGCTCATGTTGTCATGTGTTTTTAATTGTGAACTGTTGGTTTTCAAAAGTACATATCAGACTAGCACTGCACGAAATGGCCACGTATCCTGACGGATCCGACGTATCCGGAATCGGGCCTCATGACGTTTCCGAGCGAATCCGGAAAAATCCCAGTTCACTGCTCGGATACTGAGGTGCCCGCAGATCCGACCAATTCCGACGCCGTATTCCTCTGGATCCGTGATGCGCCTCGGATATCCGAAAATATTTGTGCGGATCCCTCGTTTTTTTATATTTGGAATGTTCGGATTGTTTGTATGTCGGTAGTTGTTTCGGATCCTGACGAATAAATACACACGGCACGGCATGATCTCATTTCCTGACGAATCCAGCAGATCCGGAATTACGCATTATAGCAGACACGGAACGTTTCCGATTGAATCCGATGCACTTCAGATCCGACAATTCCGGCGCCGTATACGTCTGGATCCTTCATACGTTTCGGGTACAAATATGGAACGTTTCCGAGCAAATTCAGACAAATACCAGGTACAGCTCAGATCCGGCAATTCCGACGCCGTATACGTCTGGATCCGTGATGCGCCTCGGATACCTGAGGATATTTGCGCGAATCCTTCGTTTTCAGATATTTGTCAATATGGCAGAGATAATCGGATTGTTTGTTTGTCGGTAGTTGCTTCGGATCCTAACCAACAAATACACACTGCACGGCATGATCTCAGATCCTGAAAAATCCAGCAGATCCGCAATCGTGCATCATAGCAGATACGGAACGTTTCCGATTGGATCCGATGCACCTCAGATCCAACAATTCCGACAAATCCTGACGTATCCGGAATACGGATTCGTGTCCAATCTCCCACAAGACACTGCGTGTCATGACGTCAGGCGCGAGAAACGGTTTTGTCGGTGAACAGCACGGAGACAAGAACGGCGTTTCATCACTCTCTGTGCTTAACATGGCATCGTCAGAGTCTACAATGGTCGACCAGTGATTTTTAGTGACTTGAGAGTCGAAGGGGATTCGGTGTAAACTCAAACGCGCGGCATTGCGAAGTAGTCTTCTTCGTGCATGCAATATTCGTCGCCCCCCTCCCCCTTGTAAAGTTGGTAGGGAGTCGATTCATCATTTAGAGGGACTGCCCTTTGGTAAGTACAAATTGGAAAATTCCTGTTTCTAACTAGTTTGAACGTCAGTTATCCTCCTATTGTGGCTTGACATATCATCGCATTTGCATGACATTAAGAATTGTCCAGTCGACCTGCACTTCTGCACCGTTAGGATCTAGGAAATTTATAGCTTTCAATTTGTTCGTTCTTGCCAATGGTCAACAGACATTTGTGTCTGGTTAACGTTTCAGATACAACATAGCAAGCGGTTGAGGGAAAGATAATTAAAGATATCCTGTAACGGAAGAGAATGTCATAAGTATTTGTCCCACAAAGGTCCCACAGTTTGTGGATAGTGAGCTGGAACTTATGTGGAGGTAGTAGTGTGTTTCAGTGATTATTGCATTCAGTTATAGCTGTACATGTTTGATCAATATCATATTCAAGTTATGAATGTAAGTTTGACGTATTCAATTAAACGATGCCAGATTCATTTTTTACAAATGTGATTATGTGATATGTTTAATATTTGTCATTGTTTCCCTTTATATATATATCCTATACAGCATCGGCAGATACTTCCTTCACGAATGCAGCACATGTTGTGAGGACCTTAGCTTGGCTTGGAACAAAGCAATCAGCTGTCAGATGCTCAGAGTACCTCAGGCTCCTTCGGTAAGGCTTAAGTCCTTCATTGGTACACTTCAATGTTAGCTGAGACAGGCATGATGGATACCCAATGTCCCTTGTTTTTTGTTAGCTGCTGTGATGAAACGAAGCCCATCACAGCAAGGAGGTTATATAGTCTATATAACCTCCTTGATCACAGTTATGTCAAAATCATGTGACATGTTACTTAAATACTAAGGATGTGAATTGATATTTATTCATCAATTGGTTATATCATATAGGAACTGGTTCATCACAAGATGAACTCCAAGCTGAGTCCAACATGCTAGATACAGAAGAAATCAGCCTTGCCTGTACCTTACCAAGAGTGCATGGAAGAAGTGAACTCAGATGTAGTCAGAGAATGGGGAGAGGACGATTATACAAATGCAGTTCCACGGCATATACTACTTACGTGTAAAATGTGGCGTGTCATCATGGGAGTTTTTCAGACAGTATAATGTTACTTTGAAGTTTCTATTTTCAACCTCTGTATTTGAAAATATTTGTATCTGATATCTTTAAGACGAAGAACTGGCCACAAATAAGGCTTTAATTACATGAGTAGAATATGTAGAACATGTAGAAATTTTGGTCCAAGTGCACTATACGGCAGTAAATATTACCACCATGATGTGATGGTTGTTAATTGTAATACATTTTGTAACAATTGTGCTTACACAACCCCAATTTACCGACATTAACCTGCATATGCAGAGGTGCTTTGAGTATGTGGATGTCCCTCGGCCTGTCTTAAACGAAATTGATTATTTAGCCACATAGAACTTCCGTATTGTATTTGATAGTTTTGAACTTAGAAATGCATATATGTTGAAATATGAAATAATGTTACATTCAGGCTTTCCCAAAACTTCCTGTCATTGAATAATAATGTTTTGGGTATCGTTAAATTAAGAATGCACGCGTATTTATGAATAATTATATAATCAACCATTCTATCAAACTTTGTGTGTTTGATTTGTACATATTCGTGGCAAATACAAACATATTCAGAGTCACAATATGTCAAAGATTGTAGAAAGTCTGTATGTTGGATCAGTCTGTATCCGTGGCAAATACATACTGTACGTATCTGTCAGGATCTTGGGCAATTTCGTGCAATGTACGGCCCCATATCCGTCGAAAATTCCTATTTTTGTATTCCTCCGGATCTGAGGTTCCGGATCACAGTCCGCTTGTATCCGTCAGTATCCGCCATTTTCTTTTAAAAAATACAGAAAACTTCCTGTACGTATCCGTCAGGATCTCTGGCATTCCCGTACAGTGTACGGCTCCGTATCCGTCGAAAATACCTCATTTTCGGATTCCTCCGGAAATATTCCCGATCCCGGTGCGGAAATTTTCGGATCCGTTAGGTTGGATTCGTCAGTATCCGTCAGTATCCGCCAAAAATACAGAAAAATCCCTGTACGCATCCGTCAGGATCTGTGGCATTTCCGTACAGTGTACGGCTCCGTATTCGTCGAAAATACCTTACTCTCGGATTCTTCCGGAAATATTCCATATCCCAGTGCGCATTTAGTCGGATCCGTCAGGTTGGATCCGCCTGTATCCGTCAGTATCCGCCAAAAATACAGAAAAATTCCTGTTCGTATCCGTCAGGATCGGTGGCATTTCCGTGCAGTGTACGGCTCCGTATTCGTCGAAAATACCTTACTTTCGGATTCTTCCGGAAATATTCCATATACCGGCGCGGAAATAGTCGGATACCTTACACGAATCCGCCTGTATCCGTCAGTATCCGTCAGTATCCGACAAAAATACAGAAAAATACCGGTACGTATACGCCGGGAAACGAGGCCATTTCGTGCAGTGTAGGAACCCCAAACATTCCCTGTTAACCATTTAATCTTGTTCACCTTGCGCCTTTCCTTTCTAGGAATACGCAGTTGTGTTCTACAACCCTTGTCTTGACTGTTACGGCACAGACAAGTTCAACATTTCAGCTGTAGAGACGTTACCAGTAAACATGAACCCGCACAGCATCAACATAGAGCTCGTGGTGGAGGTGGAGCCCCGCAATGACGACCCAGTTCTAATTGTCCTTGTTGAGGATGAACCCGCTTTGATAGTTCCGACCAAACGATTAGACCTGACAGTTGAGGTGAACCGTGTGTCCAATGTGTACTACCGAGACCTCCACGTCGTTGTGGGAGCATACGATGTCGAAACGGCTGACACAGTAACTCTGCAGTTCAGTGCTGAAAGTAATGACACCGTGTCCACATCACAGCAGGAACGGCGGGTTGAATTAGAGCCTGCCTGCACCACCAACTCTACGTGGTTTTCAGTTGTTCGAGAACACAGCAGAAACGATTCCTCAAGACGTCTACATCTGGACCCGTGTGACATTCAGGCACCGCATCCCGTACAAGACATGGCCTGGGTATTCACTACCCTCACCTACAGACCACATAGAAACTTCACAGGTGATGCATTATATAGTTGTCTTGAAAGACATGAATTCATGGCTATGGAGTGTATTTTGTCTTTATTTTTTGTGCAGTTTTGTTCATGTAGATATCCTCAAGTTCTTGGTTAAACTCATACGAATTGAGACTGATTCCAATATATTTGTATTAATAGGTAAGGATGTGATCAAGATCAACGCCATGGATCAACATGGCGGCCTTTCCCGTGTCGTGACCCTTGACCTTTACGTTTTGGAGAACCTGTGCCAACACGGCGGAGAATGTGTTGGTGATGTCACCGATCCTGACTGTACATCAAAGGACAGGGCCAGTGGGTTTGATGGGTAAAGGTTTATAATCACACTCTTGGTGTTTGCTGCGGTACGATGATTAAAGCCATAGATGATTTTTGTTGGCAATAGTCTTTTAACTTCATCTAAATCAATTTCAAAAGACAACATGATCTTATATCAATAACAGTAGAGAATACGATGCGGTAGGAAAATAATCATGTGATAGCAGTACAACGAGTTGCATGCACGTTATGACATACTTTTGATGAGTATGTCCTCATACACAGGTACTGGTGCAATTGTACGAGCGCTCCCGGCTGGTCAGGCAGTCTGTGCCAGACCGACTATGACGAATGCCTTTCAATGCCATGTCCGAGTAATTACACATGTATTGACCAGGTGAGAAAACAGGCTTATAACTGCAACACTCCGAAGCTGGATGTTATTGAGCATTTCAAGTCGTATTGTTGAGAAGGTAATATCACAGGAACAAATATCTATAAATCATAATTACCATATTCAGAGGAGGCAAGGGCTTGTCGGATATATATTACCTCCATCCCATAATTAGGTGAACGGTTACGTCTGTGAGTGCGGGAATCCCGGCTGGCCCTGCGCGGGATACTGGGAAGCTTGGCAGATCTGTTTGATCGTGTTGGCTGCTGTGTTCCTGCTACTCCTGGTAATTGTCTTCTGGAAGTGGAAAAAAACCAGGTATTCTTGGTTAAATATCATTATTGGTAACCCTGCAGGTGCGATGATTTTGTACAGCAAAGACCTCAATAATAGTCTCTTTCTACTATCATGTTTTACCAAGCATATCCAGTATAGTCTATGTACAAACCTTGCACACTTTTATCTTCATTACGTCTACAGTATCAAGAAGGCAGGTTCTATGTTCTTGGGAAGGTCAAGAGTGTCACCAGCGACAACTTTGATTCAAGTGTAAGTAAATATCGCATTGAATGTTCATTTCGAATCTAAGCGTGAAAATCTAAGGGTGGAATTGCCATTGGCTTATACAGAATCTAAAAGATCAATGCTCATTACGGGTTTGATCGTAGACTTGTGTGAATTGTTACTTAGTAAAAAGTGATGTTGTTAACATTTATATTTTCTTAACATTTTACGACGCCGGTAACGATTTTGTTAGAGTACGTATCGTGCTTTGCATTTTTTTATAATAGCTTTTTATCAATCTTAAGTATATAAAAAATATTCCCGCAGAATTCAAGCGGAATTTAAGTTTCAACATAAAGTATCATTAAACCTAAGAAAATTTAAGTCAATCTTTAGGAAGAACTCTTATGGACACGGCATTCCAGCCAGTAAATTTAAATCAGACCATGTTGATTTGATTATATGGATGACATCAGCGCGCGCATAAATTTTCGTCCGTTTCCAAAATTGAAAAAAAAGGCCATACTGCAAATCAACAAAGCAGCTGCAAAATTAGAAAATATAGGCTGTAGATTGCAAAAGAATATTTCGGAAAACGGATGTTAATATTGTAGAATACCAAAGTCAATTCCAAAGTCAAAGAAGAAGATACTCTATGTGTTTAGTTTTGTTCATCCTTCCTGGCTACATAGACTTGAGGCAACTTTGTTTGCCAAATTTATTTTATTCGCACGCTCGCATCAGGTTTGGGGTTCCCAGATGATGTCATCGATATAATCAAATCAACATGGCCTCACCAGGAATACAAAATGCTGGTAGGAGATTGTTTATCTAGTTGTAATGATGTTTCTACTTGGTTCTATATATCTTACATCAGGAACCCAGTTCATGGTGTAAGTGGTGGCGACAATGACGTCAAGCCATCTGAACCCGACTGTGTTACTGGGACGGGCAGGGCTGGACCCGTCTCGTGCAAGGTAAGACTCGGGCTACTGAATGATCTCCACCGTCGGTAAAAGAGAAATTTTAATATGCGGGAAATTTAAGTTTATGTATTGAAATAGGTAATGAGAAACATCTCATATTTCAGGTACGCAGCGCTTGGGATGATGACGACTCTTCGGATCGACGGGCTGCCGCCTTGCTGAACTGGGAGTGGAGCCCTAAGAGCAGTGCCGAAACACGTGACCGTCCCATGGGTGTGCTGGCTTGTGCTGTCACTGAGCTGAGGCCGCTGCGAGGGACGCCTGTTAAGAAGACCGAACCCTGAACGAGAGAATGGCCATCATACCTATTCGGATTTTGACTTGACAAAGGCGCTTGTAGGCATTTGCTTCAGCCAATAGTGTAACTGTTGAATTTTTGGGCTGATTTTTGTCAGATAATTTCCTGAATGTAATAAAGTATGTTATTTCGCAATAATTCTTAAACCGAACCAAAATTTACGTTTAGATAAACAGCAGGAACGTCTGATGCTGTATGTTAATGTACGATTTTCTCCCGAGTATAATGCAATGTAATGTCTCATTAATATAATACATATCAACATTCATTCATTACATAAATTTACCTTTTTCATTACAATAACCCTACCTTAATCATGACAATTGGTTTTGAATTAATTCTTCTTTTTGTTGTTTGTTTTTTCCGCTTTGCGAGCAAATAAAAATGCTAAAGCAGCAAACATGTTTCTACAGAGTTGTCTTTTACGATATATGCAGAGAGCCCTACAAATATTACTGGGGAGCTTGTGAATAGTACTTACATTCAATGACGTGCTTCATTAATCAAAGTTATCATAAGAGATCAGAAAATGAAAACAACACCTGAAAACTCTTCAATGACTTGTCTTCGTTTTTATCAATGCCTGGATGAGCACTACACGTTATTCATAATGGACATGTTTTCAATTCTCTACCTCTACGTTAGCCTGATTGAATCAAGTTATAGTGGCCAACCCATCAACTGGCCCCGGGGGGGGGGGGGCATTAACGCCCCGGACAGTGGAAATTCGTTACACAGTGTACCTCTACGTGATTGAAATTAATTCATAATCCGAAATGGGGGACGACGTATTTTGTTCAGAATTTGTTCCTCAAATTTCCTACTTGAGACATGCGTGTGTGAGTTTTGGATAGTATCATAAACCATATATTTTTTAAAGTCACCATTTTCCTAGCAGTTAATTACAAAACGTTGCTTCAGGACGTTATAACTAAAATACGACATCTAGTAATTGAATAGTATCACTTGCCCATGTCTTCAGGAGAAAGAAGTGTAGGTTAGCGGTGTTATAGGAAAACGAATTGATGACATCGATCAGGGCGCGTATTTCTAAAAAAAAAGATTCTTTCATTTCGGAGATGGTCCGCATAGTTAGAAAATACCAAAAATCAGTGTCACTTTCCACAGGTGCACTTATTGTATACAGGATTCAAATACTTGTTGACCGTAAGACCTATTATCTTTTCTGTGAAAAATATACTTTTTGTTTTGCTTTTTATTGGCATATCTTCTTTTTGTCGCTCTCGCATGAAATTTGGAGTCTGCATGCCTTGGGTGATTTCCTTACTTGCAGCCTTAAAAGATGATACCGATGTTTGACAAACTCACACCGAGCCATTCATGTGACCAGGGCGTCTTAAAATGGCACATAGGGGTGGCGCCCATCTCCATATGTATACCCCTTGGGCGACACAAATTTGGGCAAGTCACTAAAGCAGGGGCCTGTCCGCTGGTAGTGATGTGTGTGTTTAACTTATATACTTTTCCCCAAATGCTGAGTGCTAAGCAGAGAGCGTGGTATGTACCATCCTTTAAGTCTTTGGTATGACCCCGCCTGGGATCAAACTCATGACCTACCGTGTGCTAGGCGAACACTCTACTAACTAGGCCATTGTACCGGAAATACCGAGCCATACCCTTCTAGTAAATATGGGGTAGCTCTCCTTAAACAGCAGACCTTACGATTAAAGAACATCTTGTAGTTGCAAATAAGACCTGTTAGTGATCAAAGTCAGGGACCAGAAAGTAGATCGTTGTACTCAAGCGACTTTATCTATTTTGACACCAATTGACAGCCATTTCAAAAGTTTGAAAAATGGTTTCATTGCTCCTAAAAACGTATTTTACCGAAGCGTAATTCCTTTTCTACCCGTTCCATTTTCTATTGACTGTAATCTTTAACGTTAAATCACTGTTAGTGCTGATCATTAAAATCTTTATTGAGTGTGCCACTTGGCATCTACATTCATTGTGCTCACATAATATACATGGGATAAGACAGTTGTCATATTTTAAGATCTACAGAACGTATAAGAATCTTACGCTGATATGTTGGTTTATTGGTCATTATTGCACTCTTGAATTGTAGACAGATAAGGAGAGATTCGTCTGATGATTCCAGCTACCTGGCATTGGCAGTAAAAAGAGATCTTACGATTCTCTATTTGTACTTTAGACATTGAATATGATTCTAAACAATCCATTGAGCATTTTGTCATTTGCTTAGTGTCATAATGAGAGAATGATGGGGATGTTTTACCTTTGGAAAATTTACCGCAATGATATAGCCCCAGCGTGATAAAGGACCACCGTAATGAGACGCTGTATATCAGTTACCTTGTTCGCCAGTATGATTGAAGCCATTTCTTTTTCCCCGTGCCTGTGTTTGCTTGCTTGTTTGTTTGTTTGTTTGTTTGTGGACAGAAAAACTTAACAAGTTGTGACTGGATCAAAAAGCTATGTGAAGGTGAAAAAGATAAACATATTTCATCATTACTCTCCAGACGGATTCTTTAATATTCTTTCGCAGCATAACTTCTAGTTTTTGAATCGCGTGATTTGGACATGCACTGCTCAAGCCTTTCAGTGGCTGTGCGGGGTACAGTGCCTGGCAGATCTGTTTGATCGTGTTAGCACTTGCAAACGTGCCTGACAATAGTATTCCGCAGGAATTGGAAGAGGTCCTGGTATTCATGTTATGAATTATCAGTCAGCTTTGTTGGATATGAATTGCAACTTTATCCAGTATTCACGGTTTACGATTTACAAAAATGTCGCGTGGTGGCGCTTTTTGTGCATTTTAAGTATAGAGAAAGCAGATCTGAGAAATGTTGGTCCTAAATCTCTAGCGGTGAATCGAAGGAACGTCACACGGGAAGGGTGTCTTCGACCTTATTTGAAACCCTTTATCGTGATATTCAGATTCCTTTTGAACAATTAAAGACTTTATTGAATTTGTAAGTTCTTCTTAAATGCCAGGCGTTCGACATGTATTATCAAAACATTGTAACAGGAACCAGCCACAAGATAACGTTTTTAACAACAGCCATGTTAATTTTTTCTGTTGACATATAAAGACAACTGAATGTTGGCGCCTGCGTTGGAATCGATGGCTCATGTCACAATTTGGTCACCGAAACAGTAACGCTATTTTTGTCGATTTCTCCATGTGGATCATAAGGGCTTCAGGTAAAATTCATACCGTATCTTTTTTTACTCCCGCACACTTATAAAATTGGTTTTAAAAATATACAAACGATTATCGATGTAGGTCTGTAATTATTAGTATGCTTGTCATTTTTCTGCTTCGATTTCACTATTTATTTCTCTAGGATTTCTGTATTATTATGTATCTATTATATTTGCTATTCCTGAGTCGCCAGCTTCTTTTGGAAAATCTTTAGATACTGTTTAAAAAAGAGGGGTCTGCGATAATTACAATTTCTAGACATATGCATATAATCAAATGTATACATTCAGTCGGCCAACGGTTATGCATGCATTTGTATACGTGGTAACGGTACGAGAATGCATCCTGTACTTTTGAAGATATACTTAGAGCTATAAGGGATATGAAGAGATGTAGGAAGAGTCACGGACATCCGTGCAAAAAACGACCCCGGCAGGAGTACATACAATATCCGGTGTCGCGCCTAATGTTTGCTCCGACAAATTTATTTTCTGTGGGGTCGTGTGCGTTAATGTTACGGCAGTGTTAGGGCTAGGTTTATGGCTATTCAAAGTCAATTTGTCACTGGAACCTAAGTCCACCTTTTTAGTATATATATAAGCCCCATAAAGTACCGAGTAACTGTCACTAGAAACCCCATGAAGTGGCCGGGTAAATAATTGGTAGGGGCAAACATCTGCCTCAACACTGGTACATGCCACGTAATGTTTGGCATATGTAAAGACATTATACGGTGAGGTTTTTGTTGTCCTGAAACAACATGGGTAAGTGTGCTTTAAAATGTCTCAGGCTGTAACGTTGTTATTTTCCTATATCAGGACAAGTTATCTCACCAGTTGTTTATCTTTGGGATGTTTGATTTAAATTCGAAGCACCTTAAAAAGTCGACTTATAACTTACAAGTTTCTTTGTGCTCAAGGACTATTTCCCTTTGCAGAAATCCATGTGTTGGTGGGGGTCGGTCCGTTCCTGAGAGTTTCTTTTATGTAGTAGACATAAAAATTAACCTATCCTTCATATGTTTTAAACTTAGAAATAGTGTGGCAAGTACCCCACGACATTTGTGTAGCAAAACCTATGTAATGTTTATGCCATTTTTTACAAACGTATACAAAACAGAAAGGGCAGGATGTGACCAGGGCGAGGCTTATCTTTACTTTACACTTATTTTCGTTTGAACTAACGCTGAACAGTTTATCAAATCTGCAAGAAAATGTTTCTCGACATGTATATTCGTGGGTTTATCAATGGTCATATTGACGGGGTAGTGAGGGTGTAGAATCCGTCGAAGCTAATGAAGTAAAAAAAAAACGAAAGTGTAAGCCAACACGGATGTGAATTACTTTAGGCCTTCATTTCTTGTTTATTTTACTAAGGCCACAGCAAATAAATTTTATGGATGACATCCTCCGCGGACTCCAAAATTAATGAGATAGGGCGAAAAAAAAACAAGCCGGGGCAAAAAAAACAAGATTCCAATATTTTCAAATTTTGAGATCATAATTCTTGATAAGGCCACAGCAAATAAATTTTATGGATGACATCCTCCGCGGACTTCAAAATTAATGAGATAGGGCGAAAAAAAAACAAGCCGGGGCAAAAAAAACAAGATTCCAATACATGTATTTTCAAATTTTGAGATCATAATTCTTGATAAACAAGAATTGAGGTGACAAAATATGATATCATGACCAACAGGTCTTTTAGTCCTGTATTCATTCATATATAATATAAAACCTCCTGGATTCAGCAGTAAACATGTCCTTGTAGATGTGTATACATCTCAATAGACTTACTACAACAAATGCAGAAAAGAACTTGTTGTACCATCATCTGAAGCAACTACACTGGCTTTTCATATGCGATGAAACACCTTGTGTATACAGCTCAATTAACTAGACCCCACCCCCATTATTTATATAAAGTCCTTGCTAGAGCAAATGCAGAAAACAGCTTGTTATTATACCATCATGGGCAGGAACTACACTAGTTATTCATATGCAAGGAAACACCTTAGACTGTCAACGTTTACGACATATTTGCCAATTTTTGGCATGTCGACCTCCGTCGGAGGGCAATGAAATTTCTTGTTTTTTATTTCGAAATCAGGCGAAAATTAATGAGCGCGCTGATGTCATCCATAAAAATTACTTGCTGTGGCCTAAACAAGAATTGAGGTGACAAAATATGATATCATGACCAACAGGTCTTTTAGTCCTGTATTCATTCATATATAATATAAAACCTCCTGGATTCAGCAGTAAACATGTCCTTGTAGATGTGTATACATCTCAATAGACTTACTACAACAAATGCAGAAAAGAACTTGTTGTACCATCATCTGAAGCAACTACACTGGCTTTTCATATGCGATGAAACACCTTGTGTATACAGCTCAATTAACTAGACCCCACCCCCATTATTTATATAAAGTCCTTGCTAGAGCAAATGCAGAAAACAGCTTGTTATTATACCATCATGGGCAGGAACTACACTAGTTATTCATATGCAAGGAAACACCTTAGACTGTCAACGTTTACGACATATTTGCCAATTTTTGGCATGTCGACCTCCGTCGGAGGGCAATGAAATTTCTTGTTTTTTAGTTCGAAATCAGGCGAAAATTAATGAGCGCGCTGATGTCATCCATAAAAATTACTTGCTGTGGCCTAACGTATATTTGCTTTGGATGCAGATGTGATGAACGTTTTCCTGCTTTTTCTGTTGGTACCCCTGCGCGTCCGGCTGGTGTCTGCAAATGCCAAAGGTAAAAGATAGGAATTTATTTTCCCTGCGATTTTCTAAAGAGAGAGAGATTTTCGATACGATACTATAGATATCGATTATGCATATAGTGACATCGTTTGCGTAATGATGAGAAAATACTGTAATTCCAAAGTGGTAAATGACGGTTAAATAACATCGTTGGAATATTTAAGTTAATTTGAAAATGAAGGTCATCAAACATAAACTATGCAAATCAGGGCCTTATCTGCATAATGGTGAGAAATACTAGAATGAATGTCTTTGCTAAAATTGAACTTTGTCCGACTTGTTTTATTTGGGAAGACAAGGTCGTAAACTTATAGAGCAATGACGTTATTTGAATGATTGATAAAAAACCTTTATGATACGTCATTTATAACGGTTGATATTATTTCGCGAAGGAACTCAAGTTACCTTCACCGAGAAGGTTATGTTTAGCCCAGCATTTGTATGTCTGTCTGTCTGTCTGTCTGTGTCTGTCAACAGGATAGCTCGAATGCCAGAATGGATTGCCGTCATGCTTTGCAGGTGAGTAGTTATTGGTGAGACCTAAAACAATTAGACTTTGGGCGCCCTAGCGTCTTTTTATGGTTCTGCAGCGGAATTTCTTGTTTTGATATCTCGTGTTCTGGACATGCTATCACTGCACGAAATGGCCTCGTTTCCCGGCGTATACGTACCGGTATTTTTCTGTATTTTTGTCGGATACTGACGGATACTGACGGATACAGGCGGATTCGTGTAAGGTATCCGACTATTTCCTCACCGGTATATGGAATATTTCCGGAAGAATCCGAAAGTAAGGTATTTTCGACGAATACGGAGCCGTACACTGCACGGAAATGCCACCGATCCTGACGGATACGAACAGGAATTTTTCTGTATTTTTGGCGGATACTGACGGATACAGGCGGATCCAACCTGACGGATCCGACTAAATGCGCACTGGGATATGGAATATTTTCGGAAGAATCCGAAAGTAAGGTATTTTCGACGAATACGGAGCCGTACACTGTACGGAAATGCCACAGATCCTGACGGATGCGTACAGGGATTTTTCTGTATTTTTGGCGGATACTGACGAATTCAACCTAACGGATCCGAAAATTTCCGCACCGGGATCGGGAATATTTCCGGAGGAATCCGAAAATGAGGTATTTTCGACGGATACGGAGCCGTACACTGTACGGAAATGCCAGAGATCCTAACGGATACGTACAGGAAGTTTTCTGTATTTTTTAAAAGAAAATGGCGGATACTGACGGATACAAGCGGACTGTGATCCGGAACCTCAGATCCGGAGGAATACAAAAATAGGAATTTTCGACGGATATGGGGCCGTACATTGCACGAAATTGCCCAAGATCCTGACAGATACGTACAGTATGTATTTGCCACGGATACAGACTGATCCAACATACAGACTTTCTACAATCTTTGACATATTGTGACTCTGAATATGTTTGTATTTGCCACGAATATGTACAAATCAAACACACAACGTTTGATAGAATGGTTGATTATTCATAAATACGCGTGCATTCTTAATTTAACGATACCCAAAACATTATTATTCAATGACAGGAAGTTTTGGGAAAGCCTGAATGTAACATTATTTCATATTTCAACATATATGCATTTCTAAGTTCAAAAACTATCAAATACAATACGGAAGTTCTATGTGGCTAAATAATTAATTTCGTTTAATACAGGCCGAGGGACATCCACATACTCAAAGCACCTCTGCATATGCAGGTTAATGTAAGCACAATTGTTACAAAATGTATTACAATTAACAACCATCACATCATGGTGGTAATATTTACTGCCGTATAGTGCACTTGGACCAAAAATTTCTACATGTTCTACATATTCTACTAAAGTAATGAAAGCCTTATTTGTTGCCAGTTCTTCGTCTAAAAGATATCAGATACAAATATTTTCAAATACAGAGGTTGAAAATAGAAACTTCAAAGTAACATTATACTGTCTGAAAAACTCCCATGATGACACGCCACATTTTACACGTAAGTAGTATATGCCGTGGAACTGCATGTGTATAATCGCCCTCTCCCCATTCTCTGACTACATCTGAGTTCACTTCTTCCATGCACTCTTGGTAAGGTACAGGCAAGGCTGATTTCTTCTGTATCTAGCATGTTGGACTCAGCTTGGAGTTCATCTTGTGATGAACCAGTTCCTAAATGATAAAACCAAATGATAAATAAATATCAATTCACATACTTAGTATTTAAGTAACATGTCACATGATTTTGACATAACTGTGATCAAGGAGGTTATATAGACTATATAACCTCCTTGCTGTGATGGGTTTCGTTTCATCACAGCAGCTAACAAAAAACAAGGGACAATGGGTATCCATCATGCCTGTCTCAGCTAACATTGAAGTGTACCGATGATGGACTTAAGCCTTACCGAAGGAGCCTGAGGTACTCTGAGCATCTGACAGCTGATTGCTTTGTTCCAAGCCAAGCTAAGGTCCTCACAACATGTGCTGCATTTGTGAAGGAAGTATCTGCCGATGCTGTATAGGATATATATATATAAAGGGAAACAATGACAAATATTAAACATATCACATAATCACATTTGTAAAAAATGAATCTGGCATCGTTTAATTGAATACGTCAAACTTACATTCATAACTTGAATATGATATTGATCAAACATGTACAGCTATAACTGAATGCAATAATCACTGAAACACACTACTACCTCCACATAAGTTCCAGCTCACTATCCACAAACTGTGGGACCTTTGTGGGACAAATACTTATGACATTCTCTTCCGTTACAGGATATCTTTAATTATCTTTCCCTCAACCGCTTGCTATGTTGTATCTGAAACGTTAACCAGACACAAATGTCTGTTGACCATTGGCAAGAACGAACAAATTGAAAGCTATAAATTTCCTAGATCCTAACGGTGTAGAAGTGCAGGTCGACTGGACAATTCTTAATGTCATGCAAATGCGATGATATGTCAAGCCACAATAGGAGGATAACTGACGTTCAAACTAGTTAGAAACAGGAATTTTCCAATTTGTACTTACCAAAGGGTAGTCCCTCTAAATGATGAATCGACTCCCTACCAACTTTACAAGGGGGAGGGGGGCGACGAATATTGCATGCACGAAGAAGACTACTTCGCAATGCCGCGCGTTTGAGTTTACACCGAATCCCCTTCGACTCTCAAGTCACTAAAAATCACTGGTCGACCATGGTAGACTCTGACGATGCCATGTTAAGCACAGAGAGTGATGAAACGCCGTTCTTGTCTCCGTGCTGTTCACCGACAAAACCGTTTCTCGCGCCTGACGCCATGACACGCAGTGTCTTGTGGGAGATTGGACACGAATCCGTATTCCGGATACGTCAGGATTTGTCGGAATTGTTGGATCGGATCCAATCGGAAACGTTCGTATCTGCTATGATGCACGATTGCGGATCTGCTGGATTTTTCAGGATCTGAGATCATGCCGTGCAGTGTGTATTTGTAAGTTAGGATCCGAAGCAACTACCGACAAACAAACAATCCGATTATCTCTGCCATATTGACAAATATCTGAAAACGAAGGATCCGCGCAAATATCCTCAGGTATCCGAGGCGCATCACGGATCCAGACGTATACGGCGTCGGAATTGCCGGATCTGAGCTGTACCTGGTATTTGTCTGAATTTGCTCGGAAACGTTCCGTATTTGTACCCGAAACGTATGAAGGATCCAGACGTATACGGCGCCGGAATTGTCGGATCTGAAGTGCATCGGATCCAATCGGAAACGTTCCGTGTCTACTATAATGCGTAATTCCGGATCTGCTGGATTCGTCAGGAAATGAGATCATGCCGTGCCGTGTGTATTTATTCGTCAGGATCCGAAACAACTAGCGACATACAAACAATCCGAACATTCCAAATATAAAAAAAACGAGGGATCCGCACAAATATTTTCGGGTATCCGAGGCGCATCACGGATCCAGAGGAATACGGCGTCGGAATTGGTCGGATCTGCGGGCACCTCAGTATCCGAGCAGTGAACTGGGATTTTTCCGGATTCGCTCGGAAACGCCATGAGGCCCGATTCCGGATACGTCGGATCCGTCAGGATACGTGGCCATTTCGTGCAGTGTATGGTCTTGATTTTTGAGCGGTAGGTAGCTCTTGGGAGGGAGAGTATGTCATATAGGTTTTTGCCCCCTCGCGGCTTTTGGTATTGCAGGAGCAGATATTGTTTCAATCTTTGAACGACAAGTATTGGTTGACGGATCATCATAATTTATGGTATGTAGATAGCTTAAGTAATGATTTATATAACCATATGCTGATTTTGCAGTAGTCAATTTGTATCATTAATGAGCTGATATTCGAAAGAGTAAGCTCATCTGTGTTTGTAGAGTACATATTGTAAAGTTTTGATCTTTGATCCAACACAAAGAAGGAACTCACCATGCCTTTTCGGTCGGAAGTCCAACCTTCCTCTGATGTTTCATTCACTGCCCTGAAAACCGGGAAGCTTTTGTCCTCCTCCTCTTTTTGGTTCGCTGCTGACGTCATCACCTTTCTAGCTTCCTGGCGTTTAGCGCAATGAATCAAACATCTGAGGAAGGTTGGAGTTCCGACCGAAAATTCCTGGTGAGTTTCTTCTTTGTGTTTAATCAAAGCTGGGAACGTTACTATTAGTAAGCTAAGTCTATTAATCCGCGCCATACCACCAGAGGACTCTAAAACACATGACATGTGTAAGTAAGAAAGAGAAAAATATCGATAGATATCAATTATACAAATGAATACCTAATTTGCATTATCTTTAACAAAGTACCATACTTCCATAGTGGAAAATGATTGGGATTTCATCCTTGCAGCATTTGGAAGTTAAGTAGATATGAACATCATTAGACATAAATGATGCAAATGTGGGTCTTCTTTACATAAGTTTGAATTGCAAAGGCTCGAAAAGTGTACATGGATACCATTATGGCAAAGGTTAAACTTTTCTGCAACTAAAAAAGAATTTACTGCCTTTTTCAGCTCTCTGTCCGAAGTGTGACGTCAGCAAGTCGATATCGCCCCCTGTCCCGGTTGAGAGTAGTTTAGGGCTCCCTGATGGAAATGCTGAATTGTGTGAATTTTGTCTTCATCAGCTGCAGCCACTCCAAAACTTCCTGTATACGGATACGACATGGTGGATGTCACGCTTACCGCGAACCCGGGGGATCTAAAGGGGGAAAAGCGAGTACTTGTGGATGGCCTGGCTACACAGGGGGAATGCGACATGATGCTCGACTTGGCACAGGTGACTTAACTTTGATGTTATCCTACTTAGCTTATGCCTGGATTCAGATGGATTGTTTGAACTTCAAGCAGGTGTTTTCGACAAATAGAACGATCCGAAAGCTTGGCGTAGAAATACACTTGCTTGTCGGCCGCAGCCAATAGTCTTACCGCTAACTGTTGTACTATCATTGGTTGAGCTGCTCATCGTGTGGGACTGTCAGGATCAGTCTATTGCTGAAGTCAGGTGTCTATGACCTATTTTAAAGATTACGTGACCTTATGTGACGTCAGCAATTAGTTTATATCGCTCGCTATCTCAAGTGAACTTGGCGATTGGTCATTCGAATTCCGCACAAGACTGCAGCATATTGGTCCTTTTTTCCTAATTGTCATAGATTCAATACGATTGCTCATTTTTCAATAATTATGCTTAACGTGAATAATCATACAGGTGGGAGCAAAACCAGATATCGAAGGTTCCCACTGGTATTCTGAGTACGAGATTTTTGAGGGGCTGGAAGTTCTGCAAGCAGCACAGGTGGGCGCTCGGTATAATCAATGCAATTAAGTCAATTGTTTTGGTTCTTTAGTTGGCACCTCTTAACAAATCCGTTACTTCATCATTTTTATGTTATGTTATGTTATGTTATGTTATCAGGTTAAACAACTTTTTAATTATCTGGTAGCATGATTTTATGCAGAGTATATATTAATGTGGTCTTGTGTAATTTAGTTATGTTCGTTACCTTTTTTACATTTGTTTTTAACTTTGAGTTGTAAGCCCATAGCTCATTGAAAAACGCATTTTAAGCCATACATGTTTGTACCCCCTGGTAAAATAGATAAACCAAACAAACATATAAAGATAAATGTTGAAATGTTTAGAGCTCACAGCATGAAATGAGATTGAATTTTTCCCTCAGCTTGCTCAACAAGGTGCAGTTCCAATTGACTCCGCGGAGAAGCTCCTTACTTTGAGTGATAAGGCAAGACGCTTCGTACTTGGCTACTTTGGCCTGCCAGAGCTGTACCTTACGTACACGCACCTTGTCTGCCGCACTGCAGATGCTAGTAAGTATACTAGAAACATATGTGAGTCTGATCCTGCAAAAGGCTGCAGTAATCGTGAGGACGTAAATCAAAGTTTTATCTTTAATATACATTGAAGCGACCTTGAAGACCAAGTAAGGGTACCTAGTAGACAAAATTACTTGGACTTAACATTGTTCAATTAGCTGTAAAGATTTAGTTCAACTTTGCCAACATACTCGCCTGTGACTCTGTGCCACCCTGCTGGCCTTTGTGCCATAGCTGTCAGCCTTTATTTAGAGGTGAAGGATGTCAACTTCTTAATGACTTTCTCCTCCCATTCTGTCTTCTTCACAAACATACACATACATGTATGTACAGCAAACAACACAGAAAGCTGAATACACTAAAAGATGGGAACTGAAGAGAACGCCATTCTGTTTTGATCTCAACATCGTTTGTTTAGTTACCTCCGTTTGAAGAATGAATTGTTTTCGATCTGTCTATTTGTGTGTCCATCTGTATTCCCCGGCTGAGTTTGCTCGGCTCCATCTTCCCCCCAGTCCTGCAGGCTGAGTGGGCCGGGTCAGAAATGACGTCTATAGGCTTAGTTGGCCGGAATCAAAATGTGTTTCCCCCGGTCCAGGTCTGTGTAGCGTAGGGCTGCTACAAGTTATGGTGCACTATCAATTAATGTCCACATTGGGCCATGCCCCCATGTCGAGGTATATCATGCTGAAGCCGGTACTTATGAGTGAAAAAAACACGCCAGGAGTATGATCCTTAGTCACGACTCTCCTTTATACGAAGCAATGAATTAGGTTTACGTCCAGCGACAAAGTAGAATAAACTCCTGAACCAGTAACGGCAAGTTACCTGGAAGTGTTATGCATGACGTATTTCATAAGTAATTCGAAGCCGCGTACTTCATCTTGTTCTTCAAACTTACGCGATAGGTAGTATCTTTTAAAAGTAGCTGATGCCAAACCTTTATTTTGTATCCAATTATCTTTGGCGATTCAAGGTTTGACACTCTTTATCATCATCATGAAACATTTACTAGTTTTAGAAAGGTTCGATACAACCCAGCGACCCCCCTCATGTACGCTGCATTTTCACGCGTCAAAAATTATTGCCATGCGTTCATCACGTGAGCTACGCGTGACGTCAGTGTTTTTGAAATTCACAGTACAAAATTATTTTCATCTATCGTGTCAAGCAAGCGGTGGGTCAAACATAGTGACTTTACTATCGTTTGTCTCTAGACTACTTAGGACGATTTATGTGCAATTTTTTAAAATCTATGTTCTTCAAGTAGAGCGCTAGAAGGAAAATGACTGAGGTGGACCATCATAGGTTTTCCATAGCACAACTCTTCATCATAGTCCTCAGTGTAAATCCATGCTCGCATGGTGTTAAACAGACGGAGAATAGCTTACGGATCGTGCGTTTTTCTTTACAGAAGAGCTGATGCTTCTTCACGTTGGTTAATCATTTGGCTTTGTCCGCACGGTTTAAAAAAATTACGTTTTGAATAAACTGGACAGTAAATGGTAGCGGTATGTTAGAGGAAACGAATGTTGTTGTTGATGAGGTCAGAAAACCATGGATGACATGCGAAAGAGATGCAATTAACGGGTTAAATAGACATGGTAATGCTTAAATCTGTCAATATATTTACGGTATACTATTGATATTTCACGGAAATTTGATACCTTCAATTTCTTGTTGTGTTTGTAGACTCCACAGATGACAGGACAGACTTGAGCCACCCCGTCCACGCGGACAACTGCCAGCTCGACCTTTCTGACTTCTCCTGTCCGCAAGTCCACCCCCTGTACACACCCAGACATTACAGGTATGCTCGGCAGTTTCCCTAACATTAAAGTCGGTCACTTTGTACGCCGTATGAAAAACATTGACAGCCTATTCATGGCACAGCAGAGCAGAATTTCATCTTGTGTTCATTACCTTCGCCGAGAAGGTTATGCAGAGGGTAGCGTTTGTTTGTCTGTCTGTTTGTAGTGGCACAGAATAACTCAAGAACGCCTCCATGGATTGTCTTGGTATTTGGTATGTTGGTAGGTTTTGATGAGACCTAAAAACGATTAGATTTTGGGCCCCCTAGCGGCTTCTTGCGGTACTGCAGCGGAACTTCCTGGTTTGATATCTCGTGTTCTGGACATGCTATGGAACTTAATTTTGAGTGGTAGATAGATCTTCGGACAGAGAGTAAGTGGTGTGGATTTGGGACCCCTAGCGGCTTTTTTGAAACTGCAGGAGCAGGTTTTGCGTCTGACTTTGAAAGGGAATAACTCAAGAAGGGCTTGATGGATGGTAATGATTTTTGGTAGGTAGATAGCTTGAGTGATGATGTACATGATTAGACACCTCTTATGCAAATCAGTATCTAATTTGCATAATTAATGAGGAAAGTTTATACATCCGCCAAATTCAATGATAGGACTCTGAAACATGTGATATATGTAACTGAGGAAGAGATAAATATAAATTGATATGAACTATGCAAATGAAGACCTCATTTTCATAATTAATGAGGAAATACTACAACAAGATGGGCTTGCTGGATGGTCATTATTTTTGGTATGTAGATAGCTTGTGTGATGCTTAGTATGATTGGACAATAATTATGCAAATCAGATTCTAATTTGCATAATTAATGAGGCAACTTTAAAAATCCGCTTTGTTCCATGACATGACTACTCGTATTCAAATTGTAACTGAGGAAGAGAGAAATGTTTGTAGACAGAAAATATGCTAATGTGGGCTAATTTGCATACTTAATGAGTAACTTCTCTAATTCCACACTGGCAAATGACGGCAATTTCATACATTCAATACTTTTTTTTGGCATCGGGACGTTATGTGAATGTAAACATCGTTGAACCAAATTATGCTAATACGGGCCTCATTTGCTTAATTAATGAAAAATATTAGCATAACCTTCTTTGTTGTGCTCATAATTTGTTAAGCTCATACTTTGGACATGTTATATTTTAAGACAATCAACTGGTATGATTTATAATTGATGAGAAACACTCCTAATACATCAGTCATAAAGGTCAAAATCATTTGGCGAAGGTATGAGGTCGTGGAACTCTAGTTTTAGTTATTCGAACGTTTCTCTTCCACCTTAGGATAGGGACAAGTAAAGGGATTTCAGGCGATGACACAGGGGCGTAGATATTTAGCAGTATTTTGTTGCTTGCAGCATAACACAATCGAATTTTCTTTTAAATTGTATGTAAGTTCCCTCGAGTGCAGAATTCTTGTTAGCAAAAGCTCATTAGAATGTAGCAGTAGTAGTATAGAGTGTGATACATAGCTCGAAAAACATCTAGTGCTTCAAAGTAGAAAAATGATTTTTTTATTCACACTTTTCTTTTTACGCTTCTTTATGTATGTCTAGAAATGTGCACTTTTGTTCTTGGCATTGGGAATCGATTCTATTTCAGTAGTTCTTGTTATGAAAGCGTGCCAACAAATATGAAAGTCTAATTTAAGTCTTCTTTGTTTTTGACTGCTAGTGCTGTCCTATTCCTCAATGATGGCTTCAAGGGAGGAGAGTTTTTTTTCGCTCACAACAAAAACTTTTCTGCCCAGGTAAGACATTATTTTCTGTGAATCACCAATACAGGGTTAACCGGACCCAAATAAACCACCGAGTGAGCGAACCGTTTATTTGATGGCTATTGGTCACTGATCATGCGTTATTTCACCATAAACATCGAGGGAAAGCGGCTTAGTGTATAGCCAATTCCGATCTGATAAAGGCAATTCTCAAGTAGAAATCACATCATTCCTGCCAGACCTTATTGACCGATCATTGAGGCACGCATATGGTGGGTCATTAATGTTATCATATAGCCTATCCAAATTGACCCATATATGAGTAGACAATTCCTGTATGACGCATAGATCCAGAATGCACATTTGTCCTTTTTATACAGAAAATGATAAAATTAATTTTGAAAACCAAAATTTCCATAGATAATATTCAATAACGTTGCAATCTTGGCATGTCACATCTTTTTCAAATCTATTATATCATCTATTATCAATTATCATCATTCCTTCCTGCTGGGTGTCCCTCTTATTGGTCAATGCTGTGGGCGGCTCCACTTACAGTTCGGGGTGAATACCGTTTTGTTTACGCCCGTTTAGATTTGACTTGCATTGCATTGAAATGGTTTATTCTATTTTGTTATATGATTACAAAAGGTATGTTTTATTCCAAGATAGTAAACATTTTGGGGAGCATATAAACATTATACGAATGTTAACAAAAAGATAACCTCCTCCTCTACATAATGGAACGGGTGAACGGGTGTTTATGGCGTCATAACACATAGTGAATGGAGACTTCTGGTTGGTCGACGCCGTCTGGCTATGTGATACTAATGAATAAATAAAAGTACATTTCCCGCTATAAACTGCTATGTTGAATTAACAAGTTGAACATATTTGTAACTATGACACAAACGTGCTAAAGCTTTGATTACGAACAGGACAAACCATGACTCGACTGCCCTGTCTGTATCCCCAAAATACCACAGACGAGGAATAACAGTGATTAAAAGAAAACAAATAATCAAACAAACAAACAAACAAACACACAGGAGAAAAGGTTTTTATTCAATGAGCAAGTATAGATGAAACTGATTATTTGTGCAGATCGATTAAAACACGTTTTCTCCCTACCCAGTCCAGAGTGAAACCAAAATGTGGCAGACTCGTTGGGTTCTCTTCGGGTGAGGAGAATTTGCATGGCGTGCAGGCAGTGTTGAGCGGTAGAAGGTGTGTCATTGCCATGTGGTACACCATGGACAGACGTTACAGGGAGGAATCTCGCCAGGAGGCAAGAAAACTGCTGCAGTCGCTTCAGAAGCCTCTAGAAACAAAGGGCGAATTGTAGTATTTTACTTCCAGACCATGTTGCCTCGTTTGTTTTAACTTTTGGTTATTTATGGGAAGCTGAGGTGGGCTTGTAGACCGTTTTTCATTGAGGTCATGAGAAAAGAGGTCCGCTTTATACGGTACCCTATGGACCCGTTAGACCGAACCCTCTTGGGTAGCTGTTGGTGAAATAGATGCGACTTCCATTGGTATTGTTTTTAGAAGTGAATATTTATTTCAATACGGTTAAATGCATTTTTAGTTCACAGGTTCAAATGTGGCTAACATTGATGTTAAGATTAGTTATATTGATAAGCCAATTACACATACAAAGATGGATATAGTTGATAAAAACTTATGAAACCATATATGTAGAACTATTACTGCCGCCAATACCTAAATTATAAAAGTTTTAAGACGGACGTCATCATTCCTGGACGAAGTACGATTTGTTGTCTTTTGTCGACCGCTTGTGGCGTACATCGGATTCAAATAGATATTATCTTTTGTATCAGCGTTACACTTACGTCTGTGTCGGGGATCCCGGGGTCCATTGATGGTATCCCTACCGCCCTCTGTAAGAGAATTTTGGCTAAAAGTACTACCTTGCGACTCGACCAAATGGTCGTATAAATTCTGATCCGTTCGGTCACATCATCTTAATCTTATGGATGACATCCTCTTGAGACACCAAACTTAATGCGCGCCGGCGAAAAAGAGGGAAAATCCAGCAAAAAATGCTGCCAAACCACAGGACTACAAAATACACCTAAGGGAAGTTTCACCATACATAACACTGAAATCCATATTAAGCTTTCTTCTTCTTCTTTACCTCTTCCGGTAATGTACAGCGGCCAAGAAATCGGCCATCACTAACATGTATCGGTTCAAGTTCAGCGTCAAGACGGTAGTGGACACCCTCGAGGTCTCAGGTCAATTACGGCTTGTGACACTCGAACGAAACGCGGAACACAGTTCGGACCGTTCCATTACGAAGCGGTTTGGGGGGGTACATCGAATATCATGTATTTCAGTAAAAAAAGAACTTCACGTCATCTTTGGCACTTGAAAAACTATTAAATGCGTTTTTATACGTCTTCTATTGGCTTTGTTATCATCTAAACGTAATACTAATACCAACTGGTACGTCATAACCACGAATGTGGTTTAGTCGCAGCGAGGGCAAAGGCTACAGCTGTAACAGTTACGTGCAGCATGGTGGCTTACCACTGTGTTGTTTTCCGGCCATGTGGCCGGGGGACCGAGCCGATCATTTTTATTTGGTCAATGAAGTCAAACATATTTGTAATGAAGTCTAACATCTTCAAGTCACTGATCACAGATCGCAAAGACTGAAAGAGACAGGGCTTTTCTAACCGAAGTAAGTTGTTCATAACTTTCTAATTTGATAAATTGTGTGTGGGCTTGTCTGGGTCGCGGCCGACTCACACATGCAAATTGTAACTTTAATATCCCAACATATGATATAGAAAGTACACATGATTCCTTAAGTAGTTTCCCCCATCGACATTTTAACATTAACTGCATTGTATTTCGGGACATCAGTACATAATCAGTGCAGTACATAGGAGAAGTGAACTGTGGGATATGGCTCCAGGGCAGCAGTGTAATGTGGATAATATTGAACAGAATGCAATCTTGAAGGTAAATATTTGTTTCCGTGCACGATTTGGATACGGGCCCGGGTGATTCTTGAACGGCATCTTGACGGAATGCATGCAGTCAAGGAACCCACCACCAGGACAGTGTCAACAATGTTTTCCAACTCCCTCAATAGGGCGGCTTTGACTGGTGAGTAGCAATTATAATGCTTATTTATCGGTTAAGCATGTAACATCCACTACCATAATACCGCCACTAATCATAATACCGCCAAATCTAAAAAGCGATGAATTTTAAGAGATCTACTTGTGCAGCAACAGTGATTTCCGAGGTATGCACACTTCAGACATCAAGGTGTTTAATACACTCTAAGAAAAGCCTCAACAACGAGGCATTCGAAGACAACGAGGTCAAATGTTTTCGATCCCTTATCATGACAGGCGAGGTAAGCTATAACATCGACATGTAACCAGGAAAACATAATGAGTTTTTCCTTTGCTAAATTAGTATCACTTTAGAAATTGCAGTAAACGTGGCGGTATTATGGTAGTGGATGTTAACAACTCTGGCTTGCAATTTAGTTTGAAACATTGGCTGGGAGTTATGTGTACAGAACACAGTACAGTTATGTGGACAGTTATGTGTAAAGTACTACAGTACAGAAATAGACGTTAAACAAGAAGAACAACAACAGTGCTAGAGAGCCTACAGAAACCAGTAGAGACTGGGGCTCAAGCTCTGTAGCACTGTTGTTGTTGTTGTCCTTGTTTAACGTCTATTTCTGTACTGTAGTACTTTACACATAATAACTGATCCACATAACTGTACTGTACACATAACTGTCAGCCAATGTGCCTTATCAATGACAAAGTCTGTATCTATAAAATGGGAATGGATAAAGCAAAAAGGCATATGTAGTAGTAAATGGTTTATTGATAAAAAACACATGAGAAAAAACGGCATTGCAGTATAGAGACTGAATTGCGCCGCAGCTTACAATCACGTATACAGTAAAGTCGACACGATCAGAGTACTATGTACAACAGACGATAACAGTTCATATGTCCAAATGATCGTTGACTAATACAATTAAAAGCTAGATTTCAGTTCGACATTACTACTTAAAGCAAGGTTAATGTCCAGCCGGAATAACAGATCAGAGTTTTTGTCCGCCAAGGAGTTGCGCCAGCGCAGGTTTGGCACTCGTGGTGTATCGTTTAGTACCCCTGGCTTGAGAGTACTGTAGTGAGTTCCTCAACAGTCTGCCGTGCTGTTCTCCTCGAGTCGGAGGTAGCCAGGAACAGAAACGTGGCGATTGTCTCACTTTGTTGGCAAAGTTCACGCAGAGGTCGTGTCTGCGGTCAGAAAGAGTTTGCAGATTTAATCCTCTCAGTGTGGCCGTATACGAGGTATACTGGCGACCCAATATGATCTTACAGGCACGTTTCTGAACGCGTTCCAGTCTGTTGATTTGGCTGTTGTTGAGGGCGGCGTTCCAAACTGGGGCTGCATACTCGAGGAGCGGTCGAACATACCCGCAATAGATGGCCGTCAGGTCCTCTGTCGGAAGGCCAGCTCGGCGCAATCGGCACAGCAGAAAGAGGCGCTTGCTCCCCTTTGATACCATACTGTCCACTTGTGAGTCCCATCCCAGGTCGGACTGGATCTGAAGTCCAAGAAGTCTGGCTTGTGTTACTACGGTGAGTGCTTGGCCTCCCAATGTAAGGACTGGGGGAGGTGGGGGTCGTTGCATAAAGCAAATCTGTAGAACTTTGCACTTCTTGGGATTCAGCAGCATATGGTTTCTCTCTGACCAGTCGTCTAACTCGTGTAAGTTGTTCTGCATGGTTGAAGGTGAGAAGACCGGTCGGATTTCCCCCAGGTTTAGATCATCGACATACTTCCAGTAGTCGCTGTTTAGTGTCCCAGCATCGTTGATCATGGCCAAGAATATCAAAGGCCCTAGCAAAGTTCCCTGAGCCACCCCACAGGTGAGTGACTCCCAATGTGATAGTCCATGTTGGTAACGTACCCGCTGTCTACGGCCCGACACAAAACTGCATACCCAGGGCAGAAGGGAAGACCGCGCCCCCATTTGTACGAGTTTTGTGATAGCTGTCGTGTGACAGACTCTGTCAAATGCCTTGCTGAAATCTGTCAGTACAAGGTTACCGACAGATTGCTTCCTCTCTGCGCCTTTGAAGAAAAAGTCAAGGATGTCTACCAAGCAGTGGGTTGTGGAAATTCCTCTGAGGTTCCCGAACTGTCTGGGGTCCACAGTAGGTAAGATGTCGCGGAGGAGCCACGTGAGGACGAAACCCTCCACTACTTTGGCGAACTGTGATGTTAGCGACACTGGTCTGATCTTGTCCAGGTCTGCTGGTTGTTCTTTCGGGACGGGGATGACGATCGCGTCCCGCCACTCCGGTGGTACTCTGCCCTGTCGTAGGGATGCATTTGTGATGTCGGTAAGTGGGGTGGCGAGCTCGCAGGCGAACTCTTTGATGAGAGTAGGCGGGATGGCATCAGGACCTGGAGCCTTGGTCACCTTTACCCTTTGCAGGCGATGGTACATCTGCCATGGGTCAATCTACGGCGGTGGAGTGGCCGGTAAGAATGCTGGTAGCATGGCTGTGTCCAGAGGAGGCAGAGCCTGGCAAATGGTAGCTAGGTGGGTGTTGATGACTCCAGCGATGGCGGTCATGTCTGTTGGGTCCACACTAGGCACGTGGACAGTGGGAGTAGATTTGGAGAGGTTTGCCAAGCGTCGCACCTGTTTGTGCCACTCAGACGGGTCTGTTCTCTTCAACCTCTCGACATGATCACTGTAGAAGTCTTTCTTTGCACGTTTGCATCCACGGTCAACCTTGTTCCTCAGGAAACGGTAAAGTACCATGTGGCCTTTACTGTGTGCCTGTTGTCTCCTGTGGATCAAGTCTTTAAGCAAGGCTGACATCCATGGTTTGTCCTTGTGATGTAGAGAGCATTTCCTTGGGGGGAAGTGCTTCTCTATTGCAGAGTTCAAGGTGCGGTAGAAAGCAGCGGTTTTCTCCTCCACTGTGTCACTTTCCAGTACTTCACTCCAGTTGTGCGAGGTGATCCATTGGCCAAACGCCCGTATGCTGGAGTCTGGTAGAGGACGAACGACGACCTGCTTTGTTTTGTTTGGCATCTGTGACCGGACTCTTGGCTGCCACCAGACAGCTTTGTGGTCACTAGTGGTTACAATATGCCTTGCAAGGAGTTTTACTGTCCTAAGGCGGAACAGTAGTCATTTTCCTAGATATTGATACAATATGCATGTATGGTCTTTGACAAGAAATGTATACTTGTAATTCTCCCTGGACAGATTTTGACAAACTCCAAAAGAATGTACTGGATGTATCTTTTTGAATGCTTATTATAGTTTTTATAGACTGACTGACTATATAGTCTATAGCCTAGAACTTAAATATGTATGCCCTTGGAACAAATAAGATAAGTCAAAAACATGTTCAACTTAAATGACATGAAGTTACATGTATGTACAGTCAAAAAATCAATTTTTCACAGGTAAACAACAGTCTAACTCAACCAGCAACCACTTTATGAACCACACCATTCTGCTTGTCAAAGTCAAGCTACATGTTGTTATTACTATTATTAATTGCTCTCACTGCACAGATATAATTAGTAGTATCACAAGCTAGCTGACAGGAAATGGGATGGATGCTGAGCAAATGTTTATTGAACATTTCTGTAACTTGTTGCTGTTGTACATTACATGTATGTACTGTATATTACAACCATGCATATGCATGTAGTATACATTTGGCATATTTGTTTATTTCTCATATGTATAATACCATACATTTCTGGACTGATTTATTCCACTCTCACTGGGTTGGTCCCCCATTCTTCTCAATAATGGGTTCAAGGTTTGTCTCTCCTCAAACATGCATGGGACTTCCTTTTAACAACCTACTCAAAGAACATCTCTAGCCAAAGGTTAGGTTTCCATTTTTTACCTGAGTCCAGTGAGAAAATTGGTGTAAAGTGCCTTTAACAAGGGTGTATTCTGGGGTTCTGTCAGGGATTCCAAAACATGCAACACTTCTAGCTTCAACAACCCTAAACACAAGTACACTGTGCCACCAGGTTTAAGTATACCTTATACATTGTAGCTGGATGGCTCCCTGAATAACAAATCTTCATTCTGGGAACATTTATGTGACATTTGACAATTCTGTCAGTCACCATAATCTATCCTTAAATCAGAGTATCTGCATGCTTGAAGGAAATAAAAGAAGCACATGTTGAAGACACTTCATTTATTTTACATATGCAAAGGGAAAATGATATTACAGTTAAGATGGTGTGGTACAATACAGGCTTATGTATTTGAATAAACAACAAATGTATATTTCTTTTATTTTCTTTCCACCCTGTTTATACAGTAATTGCTATTGTGTAATCTCAGTTACTGAATCCTCTGAATTGATATTTGTCATATTCTAAAGGCCTTTAAATAATTTTCTTTTAATGCAGGACTTCTCAAGGATGTCAACACAGCACTGAGGACCCTGCTTATCTAAATACTTCTGCAGAAAAGACAGTAAATCTCTTCAGGCTGTAGCCAAGGAACTGTGATATGTCAGGATGTCACCACTCTCCAGGGAAATACATGCATACTTTCATGGACTACTTTAATCATGTTTTTTGACACCATGTGACTTTAAATGTTCTAATACATAAACATTTATTTAATGACATAAAGTCAAATTCAGTTATCCCTGAATGTAACTAAGATCAGAATAGACATTTGTGAAGAGCCAATGTACTTGATATGATTATATGGAGCTAAAATGTGCTTGTTGGAAAGTAGATAAAAAAAGTTATGCTGGTTTGAATTTTGACATCAATTTTAAACTTTACTATTTGAGCTGATCAATTTCAAATCATGATCCTGCAAGATTACATTCATTATATATAGTCAGATTAGGTGATGTGATTTTTTATTTACATAATGTTACAGTATTTAACTAAAGAACTAAGTGAAGAAACCTAGCCAGTACAGAATGTAATATTCTTAGATCTTCCCCTCTTGTTTTATATTCGACTATGTAAAATAGCATAGCAACAACCTATGTTCAGCCTGTTTGATGTGTTTTAGTTCATTCAATTGTGGGTTGGCAAAGTTACTATCCCTTGGCATGACTTCACATGATCCAACAATCCAAAACCCTGTCGTCTAATCGACTGAAAACGTGCAATATTTTGCTCTAAAAACTTTATTTTAATGACTGTTCACACGAATACGCCCATGCAATGCAAACTACCCATTGTTATCAATGATTTTCTGACTGCATTACGACAGAAAATGGAGCCGAAATGAAACCAAATGAGTTGTTGTCCTTGATAAACGTCTATCATATCGCTAGACGTGGTCTCTTGGTGCTGGTTCAGAATTACGAGTCAAATTTCTCTCTAAGGTTTTTCTCTTGGTGACTTGTGCCTGCGTGTTGCTCAGTCTACAGGTGTTTCTAGGAGTACACTCTCCAAGTACCGGGAGAATGCTACGTATATCTGCTTGTTGATTGCCTTCTCTCATCCCGGCTAGAGTGATGAATCCGTGTCTCTGCTTTCCTCTGCAATATTGTCTGTAGGTTTTCCGAAAAATCCTGCCTGCCTCGCCATTTTGTAACTAGGGGCAACGTACCCTGATTGGTCGGTGGCGCTTGAACGGGGACATCCCTGACGTCATAGAGTATTAGATTTCCCGGGCCGACGGTGGGGCGGGCATCCATTCTAAGGGCCGTGTACAGTCACATTCTTGGCAAAACTGCTGTCTCCACCGAGGATGAAGCCCGTAAATGTGACTGTACACGGCCCTTAGAATGGATGCCCGCCCCACCGTCGGCCCGGGAAATCTAATACTCTATGACGTCAGGGATGTCCCCGTTCAAGCGCCACCGACCAATCAGGGTACGTTGCCCCTAGTTACAAAATGGCGAGGCAGGCAGGATTTTTCGGAAAACCTACAGACAATATTGCAGAGGAAAGCAGAGACACGGATTCATCACTCTAGCCGGGATGAGAGAAGGCAATCAACAAGCAGATATACGTAGCATTCTCCCGGTACTTGGAGAGTGTACTCCTAGAAACACCTGTAGACTGAGCAACACGCAGGCACAAGTCACCAAGAGAAAAACCTTAGAGAGAAATTTGACTCGTAATTCTGAACCAGCACCAAGAGACCACGTCTAGCGATATGATAGACGTTTATCAAGGACAACAACTCATTTGGTTTCATTTCGGCTCCATTTTCTGTCGTAATGCAGTCAGAAAATCATTGATAACAATGGGTAGTTTGCATTGCATGGGCGTATTCGTGTGAACAGTCATTAAAATAAAGTTTTTAGAGCAAAATATTGCACGTTTTCAGTCGATTAGACGACAGGGTTTTGGATTGTTGGATCATGTGAAGTCATGCCAAGGGATAGTAACTTTGCCAACCCACAATTGAATGAACTAAAACACATCAAACAGGCTGAACATAGGTTGTTGCTATGCTATTTTACATAGTCGAATATAAAACAAGAGGGGAAGATCTAAGAATATTACATTCTGTACTGGCTAGGTTTCTTCACTTAGTTCTTTAGTTAAATACTGTAACATTATGTAAATAAAAAATCACATCACCTAATCTGACTATATATAATGAATGTAATCTTGCAGGATCATGATTTGAAATTGATCAGCTCAAATAGTAAAGTTTAAAATTGATGTCAAAATTCAAACCAGCATAACTTTTTTTATCTACTTTCCAACAAGCACATTTTAGCTCCATATAATCATATCAAGTACATTGGCTCTTCACAAATGTCTATTCTGATCTTAGTTACATTCAGGGATAACTGAATTTGACTTTATGTCATTAAATAAATGTTTATGTATTAGAACATTTAAAGTCACATGGTGTCAAAAAACATGATTAAAGTAGTCCATGAAAGTATGCATGTATTTCCCTGGAGAGTGGTGACATCCTGACATATCACAGTTCCTTGGCTACAGCCTGAAGAGATTTACTGTCTTTTCTGCAGAAGTATTTAGATAAGCAGGGTCCTCAGTGCTGTGTTGACATCCTTGAGAAGTCCTGCATTAAAAGAAAATTATTTAAAGGCCTTTAGAATATGACAAATATCAATTCAGAGGATTCAGTAACTGAGATTACACAATAGCAATTACTGTATAAACAGGGTGGAAAGAAAATAAAAGAAATATACATTTGTTGTTTATTCAAATACATAAGCCTGTATTGTACCACACCATCTTAACTGTAATATCATTTTCCCTTTGCATATGTAAAATAAATGAAGTGTCTTCAACATGTGCTTCTTTTATTTCCTTCAAGCATGCAGATACTCTGATTTAAGGATAGATTATGGTGACTGACAGAATTGTCAAATGTCACATAAATGTTCCCAGAATGAAGATTTGTTATTCAGGGAGCCATCCAGCTACAATGTATAAGGTATACTTAAACCTGGTGGCACAGTGTACTTGTGTTTAGGGTTGTTGAAGCTAGAAGTGTTGCATGTTTTGGAATCCCTGACAGAACCCCAGAATACACCCTTGTTAAAGGCACTTTACACCAATTTTCTCACTGGACTCAGGTAAAAAATGGAAACCTAACCTTTGGCTAGAGATGTTCTTTGAGTAGGTTGTTAAAAGGAAGTCCCATGCATGTTTGAGGAGAGACAAACCTTGAACCCATTATTGAGAAGAATGGGGGACCAACCCAGTGAGAGTGGAATAAATCAGTCCAGAAATGTATGGTATTATACATATGAGAAATAAACAAATATGCCAAATGTATACTACATGCATATGCATGGTTGTAATATACAGTACATACATGTAATGTACAACAGCAACAAGTTACAGAAATGTTCAATAAACATTTGCTCAGCATCCATCCCATTTCCTGTCAGCTAGCTTGTGATACTACTAATTATATCTGTGCAGTGAGAGCAATTAATAATAGTAATAACAACATGTAGCTTGACTTTGACAAGCAGAATGGTGTGGTTCATAAAGTGGTTGCTGGTTGAGTTAGACTGTTGTTTACCTGTGAAAAATTGATTTTTTGACTGTACATACATGTAACTTCATGTCATTTAAGTTGAACATGTTTTTGACTTATCTTATTTGTTCCAAGGGCATACATATTTAAGTTCTAGGCTATAGACTATATAGTCAGTCAGTCTATAAAAACTATAATAAGCATTCAAAAAGATACATCCAGTACATTCTTTTGGAGTTTGTCAAAATCTGTCCAGGGAGAATTACAAGTATACATTTCTTGTCAAAGACCATACATGCATATTGTATCAATATCTAGGAAAATGACTACTGTTCCGCCTTAGGACAGTAAAACTCCTTGCAAGGCATATTGTAACCACTAGTGACCACAAAGCTGTCTGGTGGCAGCCAAGAGTCCGGTCACAGATGCCAAACAAAACAAAGCAGGTCGTCGTTCGTCCTCTACCAGACTCCAGCATACGGGCGTTTGGCCAATGGATCACCTCGCACAACTGGAGTGAAGTACTGGAAAGTGACACAGTGGAGGAGAAAACCGCTGCTTTCTACCGCACCTTGAACTCTGCAATAGAGAAGCACTTCCCCCCAAGGAAATGCTCTCTACATCACAAGGACAAACCATGGATGTCAGCCTTGCTTAAAGACTTGATCCACAGGAGACAACAGGCACACAGTAAAGGCCACATGGTACTTTACCGTTTCCTGAGGAACAAGGTTGACCGTGGATGCAAACGTGCAAAGAAAGACTTCTACAGTGATCATGTCGAGAGGTTGAAGAGAACAGACCCGTCTGAGTGGCACAAACAGGTGCGACGCTTGGCAAACCTCTCCAAATCTACTCCCACTGTCCACGTGCCTAGTGTGGACCCAACAGACATGACCGCCATCGCTGGAGCCATCAACACCCACCTAGCTACCATTTGCCAGGCTCTGCCTCCTCTGGACACAGCCATGCTACCAGCATTCTTACCGGCCACTCCACCGCCGTAGATTGACCCATGGCAGATGTACCATCGCCTGCAAAGGATAAAGGTGACCAAGGCTCCAGGTCCTGATGCCATCCCGCCTACTCTCATCAAAGAGTTCGCCTGCGAGCTCGCCACCCCACTTACCGACATCACAAATGCATCCCTACGACAGGGCAGAGTACCACCGGAGTGGCGGGACGCGATCGTCATCCCCGTCCCGAAAGAACAACCAGCAGACCTGGACAAGATCAGACCAGTGTCGCTAACATCACAGTTCGCCAAAGTAGTGGAGGGTTTCGTCCTCACGTGGCTCCTCCGCGACATCTTACCTACTGTGGACCCCAGACAGTTCGGGAACCTCAGAGGAATTTCCACAACCCACTGCTTGGTAGACATCCTTGACTTTTTCTTCAAAGGCGCAGAGAGGAAGCAATCTGTCGGTAACCTTGTACTGACAGATTTCAGCAAGGCATTTGACAGAGTCTGTCACACGACAGCTATCACAAAACTCGTACAAATGGGGGCGCGGTCTTCCCTTCTGCCCTGGGTATGCAGTTTTGTGTCGGGCCGTAGACAGCGGGTACGTTACCAACATGGACTATCACATTGGGAGTCACTCACCTGTGGGGTGGCTCAGGGAACTTTGCTAGGGCCTTTGATATTCTTGGCCATGATCAACGATGCTGGGACACTAAACAGCGACTACTGGAAGTATGTCGATGATCTAAACCTGGGGGAAATCCGACCGGTCTTCTCACCTTCAACCATGCAGAACAACTTACACGAGTTAGACGACTGGTCAGAGAGAAACCATATGCTGCTGAATCCCAAGAAGTGCAAAGTTCTACAGATTTGCTTTATGCAACGACCCCCACCTCCCCCAGTCCTTACATTGGGAGGCCAAGCACTCACCGTAGTAACACAAGCCAGACTTCTTGGACTTCAGATCCAGTCCGACCTGGGATGGGACTCACAAGTGGACAGTATGGTATCAAAGGGGAGCAAGCGCCTCTTTCTGCTGTGCCGATTGCGCCGAGCTGGCCTTCCGACAGAGGACCTGACGGCCATCTATTGCGGGTATGTTCGACCGCTCCTCGAGTATGCAGCCCCAGTTTGGAACGCCGCCCTCAACAACAGCCAAATCAACAGACTGGAACGCGTTCAGAAACGTGCCTGTAAGATCATATTGGGTCGCCAGTATACCTCGTATACGGCCACACTGAGAGGATTAAATCTGCAAACTCTTTCTGACCGCAGACACGACCTCTGCGTGAACTTTGCCAACAAAGTGAGACAATCGCCACGTTTCTGTTCCTGGCTACCTCCGACTCGAGGAGAACAGCACGGCAGACTGTTGAGGAACTCACTACAGTACTCTCAAGCCAGGGGTACTAAACGATACACCACGAGTGCCAAACCTGCGCTGGCGCAACTCCTTGGCGGACAAAAACTCTGATCTGTTATTCTGGCTGGACATTAACCTTGCTTTTAGTAGTAATGTCGAACTGAAATCTAGCTTTTAATTGTATTAGTCAACGATCATTTGGACATATGAACTGTTATCGTCTGTTGTACATAGTACTCTGATCGTGTCGACTTTACTGTATACGTGATTGTAAGCTGCGGCGCAATTCAGTCTCTATACTGCAATGCCGTTTTTTCTCATGTGTTTTTTATCAATAAACCATTTACTACTACATATGCCTTTTTGCTTTATCCATTCCCATTTTATAGATACAGACTTTGTCATTGATAAGGCACATTGGCTGACAGTTATGTGTACAGTACAGTTATGTGGATCAGTTATTATGTGTAAAGTACTACAGTACAGAAATAGACGTTAAACAAGGACAACAACAACAACAGTGCTACAGAGCTTGAGCCCCAGTCTCTACTGGTTTCTGTAGGCTCTCTAGCACTGTTGTTGTTCTTCTTGTTTAACGTCTATTTCTGTACTGTAGTACTTTACACATAACTGTCCACATAACTGTACTGTGTTCTGTACACATAACTCCCAGCCAATGTTTCAAACTAAATTGCAAGCCAGAGTTGTTAACATCCACTACCATAATACCGCCACGTTTACTGCAATTTCTAAAGTGATACTAATTTAGCAAAGGAAAAACTCATTATGTTTTCCTGGTTACATGTCGATGTTATAGCTTACCTCGCCTGTCATGATAAGGGATCGAAAACATTTGACCTCGTTGTCTTCGAATGCCTCGTTGTTGAGGCTTTTCTTAGAGTGTATTAAACACCTTGATGTCTGAAGTGTGCATACCTCGGAAATCACTGTTGCTGCACAAGTAGATCTCTTAAAATTCATCGCTTTTTAGATTTGGCGGTATTATGATTAGTGGCGGTATTATGGTAGTGGATGTTACATGCTTAACCGATAAATAAGCATTATAATTGCTACTCACCAGTCAAAGCCGCCCTATTGAGGGAGTTGGAAAACATTGTTGACACTGTCCTGGTGGTGGGTTCCTTGACTGCATGCATTCCGTCAAGATGCCGTTCAAGAATCACCCGGGCCCGTATCCAAATCGTGCACGGAAACAAATATTTACCTTCAAGATTGCATTCAGTTCAATATTATCCACATTACACTGCTGCCCTGGAGCCATATCCCACAGTTCACTTCTCCTATGTACTGCACTGATTATGTACTGATGTCCCGAAATACAATGCAGTTAATGTTAAAATGTCGATGGGGGAAACTACTTAAGGAATCATGTGTACTTTCTATATCATATGTTGGGATATTAAAGTTACAATTTGCATGTGTGAGTCGGCCGCGACCCAGACAAGCCCACACACAATTTATCAAATTAGAAAGTTATGAACAACTTACTTCGGTTAGAAAAGCCCTGTCTCTTTCAGTCTTTGCGATCTGTGATCAGTGACTTGAAGATGTTAGACTTCATTACAAATATGTTTGACTTCATTGACCAAATAAAAATGATCGGCTCGGTCCCCCGGCCACATGGCCGGAAAACAACACAGTGGTAAGCCACCATGCTGCACGTAACTGTTACAGCTGTAGCCTTTGCCCTCGCTGCGACTAAACCACATTCGTGGTTATGACGTACCAGTTGGTATTAGTATTACGTTTAGATGATAACAAAGCCAATAGAAGACGTATAAAAACGCATTTAATAGTTTTTCAAGTGCCAAAGATGACGTGAAGTTCTTTTTTTACTGAAATACATGATATTCGATGTACCCCCCCAAACCGCTTCGTAATGGAACGGTCCGAACTGTGTTCCGCGTTTCGTTCGAGTGTCACAAGCCGTAATTGACCTGAGACCTCGAGGCTCAGGGTGTCCACTACCGTCTTGACGCTGAACTTGAACCGATACATGTTAGTGATGGCCGATTTCTTGGCCGCTGTACATTACCGGAAGAGGTAAAGAAGAAGAAGAAAGCTTAATATGGATTTCAGTGTTATGTATGGTGAAACTTCCCTTAGGTGTATTTTGTAGTCCTGTGGTTTGGCAGCATTTTTTGCTGGATTTTCCCTCTTTTTCGCCGGCGCGCATTAAGTTTGGTGTCTCAAGAGGATGTCATCCATAAGATTAAGATGATGTGACCGAACGGATCAGAATTTATACGACCATTTGGTCGAGTCGCAAGGTAGTACTTTTAGCCAAAATTCTCTTACAGAGGGCGGTAGGGATACCATCAATGGACCCCGGGATCCCCGACACAGACGTAAGTGTAACGCTGATACAAAAGATAATATCTATTTGAATCCGATGTACGCCACAAGCGGTCGACAACAGACAACAAATCGTACTTCGTCCAGGAATGATGACGTCCGTCTTAAAACTTTTATAATTTAGGTATTGGCGGCAGTAATAGTTCTACATATATGGTTTCATAAGTTTTTATCAACTATATCCATCTTTGTATGTGTAATTGGCTTATCAATATAACTAATCTTAACATCAATGTTAGCCACATTTGAACCTGTGAACTAAAAATGCATTTAACCGTATTGAAATAAATATTCACTTCTAAAAACAATACCAATGGAAGTCGCATCTATTTCACCAACAGCTACCCAAGAGGGTTCGGTCTAACGGGTCCATAGGGTACCGTATAAAGCGGACCTCTTTTCTCATGACCTCAATGAAAAACGGTCTACAAGCCCACCTCAGCTTCCCATAAATAACCAAAAGTTAAAACAAACGAGGCAACATGGTCTGGAAGTAAAATACTACAATTCGCCCTTTGTTTCTAGAGGCTTCTGAAGCGACTGCAGCAGTTTTCTTGCCTCCTGGCGAGATTCCTCCCTGTAACGTCTGTCCATGGTGTACCACATGGCAATGACACACCTTCTACCGCTCAACACTGCCTGCACGCCATGCAAATTCTCCTCACCCGAAGAGAACCCAACGAGTCTGCCACATTTTGGTTTCACTCTGGACTGGGTAGGGAGAAAACGTGTTTTAATCGATCTGCACAAATAATCAGTTTCATCTATACTTGCTCATTGAATAAAAACCTTTTCTCCTGTGTGTTTGTTTGTTTGTTTGTTTGATTATTTGTTTTCTTTTAATCACTGTTATTCCTCGTCTGTGGTATTTTGGGGATACAGACAGGGCAGTCGAGTCATGGTTTGTCCTGTTCGTAATCAAAGCTTTAGCACGTTTGTGTCATAGTTACAAATATGTTCAACTTGTTAATTCAACATAGCAGTTTATAGCGGGAAATGTACTTTTATTTATTCATTAGTATCACATAGCCAGACGGCGTCGACCAACCAGAAGTCTCCATTCACTATGTGTTATGACGCCATAAACACCCGTTCACCCGTTCCATTATGTAGAGGAGGAGGTTATCTTTTTGTTAACATTCGTATAATGTTTATATGCTCCCCAAAATGTTTACTATCTTGGAATAAAACATACCTTTTGTAATCATATAACAAAATAGAATAAACCATTTCAATGCAATGCAAGTCAAATCTAAACGGGCGTAAACAAAACGGTATTCACCCCGAACTGTAAGTGGAGCCGCCCACAGCATTGACCAATAAGAGGGACACCCAGCAGGAAGGAATGATGATAATTGATAATAGATGATATAATAGATTTGAAAAAGATGTGACATGCCAAGATTGCAACGTTATTGAATATTATCTATGGAAATTTTGGTTTTCAAAATTAATTTTATCATTTTCTGTATAAAAAGGACAAATGTGCATTCTGGATCTATGCGTCATACAGGAATTGTCTACTCATATATGGGTCAATTTGGATAGGCTATATGATAACATTAATGACCCACCATATGCGTGCCTCAATGATCGGTCAATAAGGTCTGGCAGGAATGATGTGATTTCTACTTGAGAATTGCCTTTATCAGATCGGAATTGGCTATACACTAAGCCGCTTTCCCTCGATGTTTATGGTGAAATAACGCATGATCAGTGACCAATAGCCATCAAATAAACGGTTCGCTCACTCGGTGGTTTATTTGGGTCCGGTTAACCCTGTATTGGTGATTCACAGAAAATAATGTCTTACCTGGGCAGAAAAGTTTTTGTTGTGAGCGAAAAAAAACTCTCCTCCCTTGAAGCCATCATTGAGGAATAGGACAGCACTAGCAGTCAAAAACAAAGAAGACTTAAATTAGACTTTCATATTTGTTGGCACGCTTTCATAACAAGAACTACTGAAATAGAATCGATTCCCAATGCCAAGAACAAAAGTGCACATTTCTAGACATACATAAAGAAGCGTAAAAAGAAAAGTGTGAATAAAAAAATCATTTTTCTACTTTGAAGCACTAGATGTTTTTCGAGCTATGTATCACACTCTATACTACTACTGCTACATTCTAATGAGCTTTTGCTAACAAGAATTCTGCACTCGAGGGAACTTACATACAATTTAAAAGAAAATTCGATTGTGTTATGCTGCAAGCAACAAAATACTGCTAAATATCTACGCCCCTGTGTCATCGCCTGAAATCCCTTTACTTGTCCCTATCCTAAGGTGGAAGAGAAACGTTCGAATAACTAAAACTAGAGTTCCACGACCTCATACCTTCGCCAAATGATTTTGACCTTTATGACTGATGTATTAGGAGTGTTTCTCATCAATTATAAATCATACCAGTTGATTGTCTTAAAATATAACATGTCCAAAGTATGAGCTTAACAAATTATGAGCACAACAAAGAAGGTTATGCTAATATTTTTCATTAATTAAGCAAATGAGGCCCGTATTAGCATAATTTGGTTCAACGATGTTTACATTCACATAACGTCCCGATGCCAAAAAAAAGTATTGAATGTATGAAATTGCCGTCATTTGCCAGTGTGGAATTAGAGAAGTTACTCATTAAGTATGCAAATTAGCCCACATTAGCATATTTTCTGTCTACAAACATTTCTCTCTTCCTCAGTTACAATTTGAATACGAGTAGTCATGTCATGGAACAAAGCGGATTTTTAAAGTTGCCTCATTAATTATGCAAATTAGAATCTGATTTGCATAATTATTGTCCAATCATACTAAGCATCACACAAGCTATCTACATACCAAAAATAATGACCATCCAGCAAGCCCATCTTGTTGTAGTATTTCCTCATTAATTATGAAAATGAGGTCTTCATTTGCATAGTTCATATCAATTTATATTTATCTCTTCCTCAGTTACATATATCACATGTTTCAGAGTCCTATCATTGAATTTGGCGGATGTATAAACTTTCCTCATTAATTATGCAAATTAGATACTGATTTGCATAAGAGGTGTCTAATCATGTACATCATCACTCAAGCTATCTACCTACCAAAAATCATTACCATCCATCAAGCCCTTCTTGAGTTATTCCCTTTCAAAGTCAGACGCAAAACCTGCTCCTGCAGTTTCAAAAAAGCCGCTAGGGGTCCCAAATCCACACCACTTACTCTCTGTCCGAAGATCTATCTACCACTCAAAATTAAGTTCCATAGCATGTCCAGAACACGAGATATCAAACCAGGAAGTTCCGCTGCAGTACCGCAAGAAGCCGCTAGGGGGCCCAAAATCTAATCGTTTTTAGGTCTCATCAAAACCTACCAACATACCAAATACCAAGACAATCCATGGAGGCGTTCTTGAGTTATTCTGTGCCACTACAAACAGACAGACAAACAAACGCTACCCTCTGCATAACCTTCTCGGCGAAGGTAATGAACACAAGATGAAATTCTGCTCTGCTGTGCCATGAATAGGCTGTCAATGTTTTTCATACGGCGTACAAAGTGACCGACTTTAATGTTAGGGAAACTGCCGAGCATACCTGTAATGTCTGGGTGTGTACAGGGGGTGGACTTGCGGACAGGAGAAGTCAGAAAGGTCGAGCTGGCAGTTGTCCGCGTGGACGGGGTGGCTCAAGCCTGTCCTGTCATCTGTGGAGTCTACAAACACAACAAGAAATTGAAGGTATCAAATTTCCGTGAAATATCAATAGTATACCGTAAATATATTGACAGATTTAAGCATTACCATGTCTATTTAACCCGTTAATTGCATCTCTTTCGCATGTCATCCATGGTTTTCTGACCTCATCAACAACAACATTCGTTTCCTCTAACATACCGCTACCATTTACTGTCCAGTTTATTCAAAACGTAATTTTTTTAAACCGTGCGGACAAAGCCAAATGATTAACCAACGTGAAGAAGCATCAGCTCTTCTGTAAAGAAAAACGCACGATCCGTAAGCTATTCTCCGTCTGTTTAACACCATGCGAGCATGGATTTACACTGAGGACTATGATGAAGAGTTGTGCTATGGAAAACCTATGATGGTCCACCTCAGTCATTTTCCTTCTAGCGCTCTACTTGAAGAACATAGATTTTAAAAAATTGCACATAAATCGTCCTAAGTAGTCTAGAGACAAACGATAGTAAAGTCACTATGTTTGACCCACCGCTTGCTTGACACGATAGATGAAAATAATTTTGTACTGTGAATTTCAAAAACACTGACGTCACGCGTAGCTCACGTGATGAACGCATGGCAATAATTTTTGACGCGTGAAAATGTAGCGTACATGAGGGGGGTCGCTGGGTTGTATCGAACCTTTCTAAAACTAGTAAATGTTTCATGATGATGATAAAGAGTGTCAAACCTTGAATCGCCAAAGATAATTGGATACAAAATAAAGGTTTGGCATCAGCTACTTTTAAAAGATACTACCTATCGCGTAAGTTTGAAGAACAAGATGAAGTACGCGGCTTCGAATTACTTATGAAATACGTCATGCATAACACTTCCAGGTAACTTGCCGTTACTGGTTCAGGAGTTTATTCTACTTTGTCGCTGGACGTAAACCTAATTCATTGCTTCGTATAAAGGAGAGTCGTGACTAAGGATCATACTCCTGGCGTGTTTTTTTCACTCATAAGTACCGGCTTCAGCATGATATACCTCGACATGGGGGCATGGCCCAATGTGGACATTAATTGATAGTGCACCATAACTTGTAGCAGCC